>NC_073224.2:56924393-57227424 GCF_029281585.2 Gorilla gorilla gorilla | reverse complement strand
TTTGCCCCTGCCCTAGAGATCTGTGGAACTTTAAACTTGAGAGAGATGATTTAGGGTATCTGGCAGAAGAAATGTCTAAACAGCAAAACATTCAACAGGTAACTTGGTTGCTGTTAAAGGCATTCAGTTTTAAAAGGAAAACAGAGCATAAAAGTTTCAAAAATTTGCATGACAATGTGATAGAAATGAAAATCCCATTTTCTAAGGAGAAATTCAAGCTAGCTGCAGAATTTGCATAAGTAATGAAGAGCTGAATGTTAATCCCCAAGACAACGGGGAAAATGTC
This sequence comes from Gorilla gorilla gorilla, assembly GCF_029281585.2. Lineage (NCBI taxonomy): Eukaryota > Metazoa > Chordata > Mammalia > Primates > Hominidae > Gorilla > Gorilla gorilla. Next base: position 57,227,138 of record NC_073224.2, on the reverse strand, counting down.
TCCAGGCCATGTCAGAAGTCTTCACAGCAGCCCCTCCCATGGCAGGCCTGGAGGCCTAGGAGGAATAAATGGTTTTGTGGGCTGGGCCCAGGGTCCCTGTGCTGTGTGCAGCCTAGGAACTTGGTCCCCTGCATTCCAGTCACTCCAGTCATGGCTAAAAGGGGCCAACAGAGAGCTCAGGCCGTGCCCTCTTTTTCATTATAAATTACCCAGTCTCGGTTATGTCTTTATCAGCATCATGAAAACTAATACAGTATGTAACCTTTCACTGATTTCTTTTACTTAGCATAATATATTTGAGATTCATCCATGTTGTTCTATGTATCAGTAGTTAACTGTAACCTTATATTTCATTGTATAAATGTACAACAGCTCTGTTAATAATTGATCAGTCAAAGGACATTAAAGTTATTTCCAGTTTGGGGCAATTATAAATAATGTTGTTGCAAACATTCAGGGTCTTGTGTGAACATAAATTTTCCTACCTCTAGCAAAAGACCTAGGAGTGAGATTGCTAAATCATATAGTAAGAGTATATTTGACTTTATTTTTAAAACTACCAAACTGTTTTCCAGAGTGCCTGTACCATTCTGCATTTCCACCAGCAAGGTATGAGACTTCTAGTTTCCCAGTTTGATTTCCAGCCCTTTTTTAAAGCTATGCAAGTAGGTGCTTAGCATTATCATGTTCATGTTTTCATTGATATTTCCCTACTGAAGTTGAGCATCTCTTTATGTGCTTATTTGTCAACTCTGTATCTGCTGTAGTGAAATGTCTTTATCAAAACTTTTATCTATTTTTAAATTGGATTAGGATTATTTCTATATTCTAAACAAAAATTATTTGTCAAATATATTATTTATGAATGTGTGAATAACGTATTTTTCATTCTTGTCAGTGTTTTTCAAAGAGCAATAGATTTTAGTTTTGATGAACTCCAATTTATCAATTTGCTTTTTTATTAATCCAAGGGCACCAAAATTTTATCCTATATTTTCTTATAAACTTTTTAATACTTTTTAGTTCTACATTTAGGTCTTTAATGCACTTTGAGTTAATTTTTGCATAAGGCATGAGATTCATTTTTTCGTTGTGTTTGTATGTCCAATTGTACCAGCATTATTTGTTGAAGAGACTATTCTCTCTTCTTTGTTGTGCCTTCACACTTTTCTCAAAAATTAATTGACCATATTTGTGTAGGCCTATTTCTGGACTCTCTATTTGGTTCCAAAGATTTATGTGTCTAGCCTTTCAAAAATACCACATTATCTTGAATACTGTAGATTTTTAGAAAGCCAAAATCAAGTAGTATTTCTGGGAAATTGCCTTAACTCTTCTCATAGATATGCAAATAAATAGATACAACCCATGAAAAAAAAAAACTGTGTTTAAAGACACAAACTTTCTTCAGCATTTCCTATAGTGTAAGTCTGCTTGTCACAGATTCTTTCATGTTTTGCATTCTTTTGCTTTTGCTTTTGACATCTTTTTTTGGTGGAAATAGAATGCTAGGTTGATAATTATTTTTCTTTTGGTACTTTAAAAATTCTACTTGATTGCTTCAAGGTGCACTGTTTCTAATGAGAAATCTGCTGTCATCTTTTTTTATTCCTCTTAATTTTTCTTTTTCTGACTGATTCTAAGATTTTCTCTGTATCACTGCACAATTGGGGAAAGTTGATTATTATTTACTCTGAAGTAGTTGTCTTCATGGTTTTATTCTCCTGTTTGCTTGGGGCTAGTTGGGTTGGTGGATTTATAGGTTTTATCAAATTTGGGGAAAATATAGCCATTATTTTTCCATAAGACGCTTCTAAAGGAAATGAGTAAAAGAGGAAGTTTCAGGGCAAAAAATATTTGTAACTAAATGAAAATAAAAATATGATAACAGAACTTGTGGAATGCCACTAAAGTACTTAGTGAAAAATTTATATCATTAGATGCCTTTATTAGAAAAGAAAAAAGATCTCAGTGAACTCAGCTTTTATATTTAAAAATTTTAAAAGATAGCAATTTAAACACAAAGGAAGTAGAAGGAAAGAAGTAAATAATGATGAAGATCAAAATGGAAATCAATGAAATTTAAGAAAAAAAGAATAGAGAAAATCAAGAAAAAAGCTGTCCTTTCAGAAGATCAATAGTACTGATAAATCTCCCAAATAGGAAGAAAAAAGAGAAAATATATAAATTTATAATATCAGCATGAGAAGAGATATACAGATCCTACAGGTATTGAAATGTTCATAAGGAAATTTATGAACAATTTTATGCAAATAAATTTTGCAACTTACATAAAATAGACAAATACTTTGAAAGACACAAACTATCAAAGCTCACTCAAGGAGAAACAGATAACCTGAAAGGTCCCATAGCTATTAAGATTAACTGAACTTGTAATTAAAAATATTTTCACAAAGAAAACTTTAGGTCCAAATGGCTTCATTGATAAAATCTATGAAATATCTAAGGAAAAAGCAATACCAATTCTACATAAACTCTTTCAGAAAACTGAAGAGTAGCATCTATGTTTCAAATTGCTGTAAGAGCACAGCATTATCCTGTTACTAAAGCCAGAAAAGATAGTATAAGACGTTAAAACTACAAACCAATATCTCTAAAGGACCTAAGTTGCACCAATTCCTCACAAAATTTTAGGAAATTGACTTCAAGAATATGTAAAAAGAATAATAAATTATGATCAAGTGAGATTTATTCCAGGAATTCAAGGTTAGTTTAATATATTAAAAAATCAACCAAGGTAATGCACAATGTTAACATATTAGAAAAGAAAAGGAAAAAAACATGATCATTCCAGTAGACACAGAAAAAGATTTGGCAAAATCCAACATACATTCTTGATTTTTTAAAAATGTCTCTGCAAAGTAGAAATAGAAGACAACTTTCTCAACATGATGAAAACATCTATAATAGCACATATTCAAGGATTACTCAGATCAGAGAATTATGAGATGCCAGGGAAATGAAGTATATTCATATATTACCCAGATAATACCACACAAATAGAATACACTTTATGGTATACCAAAGTAGTATAGTAGATAGTGCTCATTTAAAATTAGAAGAGAAATTGCTTTTATTTTTCCCCAAGATGGCAGATTAGAGATTTTTGCATGCCTCGGCCACTTGGAAAGAGAAAGATGTGCATAAAGATCAGTTATGTGAGCTTTAATTAGAAAAGAAAAATGGGAATCTACTGGATCCATGAATCTACCGGATCCATGAGATCTACTGGATCTCATCCCTGCGACACCGCAGATCCCATGGATGAGAATGGAGACAAACATTCCCTATGACAGCATCCAGCTGATAAAAGTAAGTAAAGTCCCAATATATGACAGAGGCAGAGAGCCAACCTCTGTAACTCTCCTTTCCTCTTGGGATCTGAGCAACCCAGGACAAAAAGAAAGGACTCTGTTTCTCCCAAGCCCTGGTGCTAACCTGTGAAGAGGTTTCAAAACGCTGAGAAGGAAAAGCTGAAGGGATTTCCCAGCCCCAGGACCAAGAGCAGGACACTATTTTTAAATCTGGCCATCCACAAAGTCAGTCATTCTTTTGTGACCTGGCAGCGTGGCAGCACAGGCATTTTAGTATCAGGCCAAAGACTAGAGTGCTTGCATTAGAGCAGGGTAGGGACCCCTAGAGCCAGAATTTTGAATAAAGAACAAAGTGGAAATCAATGAAATTTAAGAAAAAAAGAGTAGAGAAAATCAGGAAAAAAAGCTGTCCTTTCAGATGATCAATAATATTGATAAATCCCCCAGTCAAATACCCAGGAAGAGATAAGATATAAATTTATAATATCATAATGAGAAGAGACATACAGATTCTACAAATGCTGAAATGTTAAAGAAAATTATGAACAATTGTATGCAAATAAATTTAGCATGTGGAATGTGCCTCAGCAGTAGGCACTGGAATTGTGCTCTACCTGGTCACAGGTCTCAGTGGATGCAGAGCTGCTACAGCTATGGTTCCTCATGGATGACAAGACGTACAGCCAAAACCAGCTTGGCGACCTGGAACTGGTCTGCATATGTCATTGCTGGATGCCACAGCCTGCTCCCCTGAAATCGGGGTGCAGTGGGGTCCTCTCCACCCCACACCCAGGCATATCTCCAAACATTTGGAACACCTCCTCACCTGGATCAGCAGCCTGAGCTGCCCTCTTTTCCTGTGCAGAGATTGTGGTGCAGTGGGGCCCTCAGGCAGATCTCTAGGCATTCAAAGCACCTGCTCACCCAAATTGGCAGCCTGAGTCCCCCAACCCTTACTGTGCAGAGATCAAGGTGCAGGGGGTGGGGGTCTCTCAGCTCATACCCAGGCAGATCCCCAGGCATTTAGAGCACCTGACTACCATTCAGCAGCCTTAGCCATTCCACCCTTCCTGTGCAGAGATTGTGGTGCAGTGGGCCCTCTACACTCCATACTCAGGTAGATCTCCAGGCATCTGAAGTACTCACTCACCTGAATTAGGAGTTTAGGCTGCCCCCAACCCGTGCAGAGAACTTGGGGCTCAGCAAGTCTCCCTCAGGCACACCTCTGGGCACTTGGTCATGTCCCACTGCATTCTCCCTCAGTGCTGGTGCTTGTGTCTGCCATGTGAGGACCTGTAGGTGGGCCTGCCTAATTTGGCTCTGCCCATCTTGCTCCCTGCCCCACAGGGCTGAGCAGAGAGCTCAGACCACTGTGCCCTCCATGGATTAGTCCATTGCCTGCAGCAACAGAGAGCTCCTCCTGGTAAACAAGAATCAAGGATATGCCCAACCACATTGGCTGCAGCAGGCTTTTATCCATAAGTACCATCTGCTGAGACCAGCTCAGTCAGGGAGACCCTAACCCAGCAGTGCTAGAGGAATTAAAGACACGCACATAGAAATATAGAGGTATGAAGTGGGAAATCAGGGGTCTCACAGCCTTCAGAGCTGAGAGCCCTGAACAGAGATTTACCCACATATTTATTAACAGCAAGCCAGTCATTAGCATTGTTTCTATAGATATTAAATTAACTAAAAATATCCCTTATGGGAAACGAAGAGATGGGCTGAATTAAAGGAATAGGTTGGGCTAGTTAACTGCAGCACGAACATGTCCTTAAAGCACAGATTGCTCATGTTATTGTTTGTGGCTTAAGAATGCCTTTAAGCGGTTTTCCGCCCTGGACAGGCTAGGTGTTCCTTGCCCTCATTTTGGTAAACCCACAACCTTCCAGTGTGGGCTTTACAGCCATCATGAACATATCACAGTGTTGCAGAGATTTTGTTTATGGCCAGTTTTGGGGCCAGTTTATGGCCAGACTTGGGGGGGCTTGTTTCCAGCAACCATCTACTGGCTTGTAGGTTGGACTGCACATCCTAACATGAAACCTGCTGAAAGAAGTGCATAGAGCTATGGAAGCAAAGCCAAAAGACCTTACCCAACATTCTCTACACTCATACCCACTAGAGAGTAGGGTAAAGAAAAAGGAAAAGAAAAAAATAATTATAGTATAGAGAAAGAAAGAAAAAGAAAAAATCCTACCCACATACAAATATCGTGAAAATTTAGAAGTGCCACCATCTCCAGATGAGAAGAAACCAGTGCAAGAATTCTGTCTCAAAGGAAAAGCTGAATGTAGTGACACCAAATGATCACACTAGCTCTCCAGAAATGGTCCCTAACAGAAATGAAAACTCAGAAGTGACAGATAAGGAATTCAAACCATGGATTGCAAGGAATCTCATTGAGATCCAAAATAAGGATAAAAAACAACACAAAGAAACTTCTAAATCAATCCAGGAAATACAGAAAGAGGTAAAAATCTTAAAAAGAAATAAATCAGAGCTTCTGGAATTGAAAGACTCAAAGAAATTTCAAAATACAGTTGAAAGCTTCATCACTAGACTGCATAAAGCAGAAGAAAGAATTTTGGAACTTGAAAACCAGTCTTTTGAACTAACCTAGTCAGACAGAAAAGAAAAATGAATTAAGGAAAATGAACAAAGTCTTTGAAAAGTATGGGATTATACAAACCAATCAAACCCACAAATAACTGGCATTCCTGAGAAAGAAGGAGAAAAAGTAAACAACCTAGAAAACATATGTGAGGAGATAATTCAAGAAAATTTCTCAAAAGGTTAGAAAGATCTCAAATCAGCAATCTGATATCACATGCCTAGAGGAACTAGAAAAACAAGAACTAACCCCAAAGCTAGCAGACAGAAAGAACTAACTAAAATCAGAATTGAATGAAATTGAGACCCAAAAATCCATACAAAGAATAATGAAACAAAAAATTGCTTCACTGAAAGGATAAACAAGATTAATAGACTGATAGCTAAATTAACAAAAAAAAGAGAGAAGATCCAAATAAGCACAATTAGAAATGACAAAGAAGACATTCCAATAGATCCCACAGAAATACAAAAGATATTCAGAGACTATTATGAACACCTCTGTACACACAAATTGGAAAATCTAGAGGAAATGGATAAATTACTGGAAGCACATAACATCCCAAGATTGAATCAGGAAGAAATCAAAACCCTGAACAGATGAATATTGAGTTCCAAAATTGAAGCAGTAATAACTTACCAACCAAAAAAAGCCCAGGAGTAGACAAATTCACAGACAAATACTACCAAACATGCAAGGAAAAGCTGGTATAGATTCTACTGAAACTATTCCAGTAAGGAAGAGAGACTCTTCCCTAACTTATTCTACGAAGCCAATATCACCCTGATACCGAAACCAGGCTAAAGATAGAATGAAAAACGAAAACTACAGGCCAGTATCCCTGATGAACATAAATGCAAAAATCCTCAACAAAATACTAGCAAACTGGATCCAGCAGCACATCAAAAAGTTAATTTACCACAATAAAATTGGCTTTATTCCCAGGATTTAAAGTTGGTTCAACATACATGAATCAATAAATGTGATTTACCACATAAACAAAATTAAAGACAAAAATCATATGATCATCTCAATAGATGCAGAGAAAGCCTTTGATAAAATCCAGCATCTCTTCATGTTAAAATCCTTTAACAACCTAGGCATCAAAGGAACATACCTCAAAATAATAAGAGCCATCTATGACAAATCCATAGCCAACATCATATTGAACAGGAAAAATGTGGAAGCATTTCCCTTGAGAACTGGAAAAAGGGAAGAATGCTTACTCTCACCACTTCTATTCAACACAGTACTGGAAGTTCTAGCAAGAGCAATCAGTCAAAAGAAAGAAATAAAAGGCATCCAAACAGGAAAAGAAGAAGTCAAACTATCTCTCTTCACTGCCAATATGATTCCATACCTGCATAACCCTAAGGACTCCATGAAAAGGCTTCTGGAACTGATAAATGACTTCAGCAAAGTTTCGGGATACAAAATCAATGTACAAAAATCAGTAGCATTTCTGTACACCAAAAACGTTCAATCTGAGAGCCAAATCAAGAACACAATTCCATTTACAATAGTCATGAAAAATACCTAGGAATATATCTAACCAAGGAGGGGAAAGTTCTCTCTGAGGAGAACTACAAAACACTGCTGAAAGAAATTAGAGGTGACACAAACAAATGGAAAAACATACCATGCTCATGGATTGGAAGAATCAATATCATTAAAATGGCCATACTGCTCAAAACAACCTATAGATTAAACACTATTATTATCAATCTATCAATATAATTTTTCATAGAGCTAGGAAAACCTATTCTAAAATTCATATGGAATCAATAAAGAGACCAAATAGCCAAAGCAATCCTAAAGCAAAAAAACCAAAGCCAGAGGAATCTCATTACCTTGACTACAAACTATATTACAAGACTACAGTAACCAAAAGAGCATGCTACTGGTACAAAAACAGATACCTAGACCAATGGAAGAGAATAGAGAACCCAGAAATAAAGCCACACACCTACAGCCATCTGATCTTTCACAAAGTTGACAAAAATAAGCAATGGGGAAAAAGACTCCCTATTCAATAAATGGTGCTGTGATAGCTGGCTAGCCATATGCAGAAGAATAAAAGTGGGCCCCTACATTTCACCATATGCAAAAATTAACTTGAGATAGATTAAAGACTTAAGTGTAAAAGAATCCTAGAAGAAAACCTAGGAAAAACCATTCTGGACATTGGCCTTGGGAAAGAAAGAATTTTTAACTATGTCCTCGAAAGCAATTGCAACTAAAACAAAAACTGACAAGTGAGACCTAATTAAACTCAAGAGCTTCTACACAGCAAAAGAAACAATCAACAGAGTAAACAGACAACCTACTAAATGGAAAAAAAATTAACAAACTATGAATCAAACAAAGACCTAACATCCAGAAGCCATTAGGAACTTACATTAACAAGCAAAAAACAAACAATCCCTTCAAAATGGGCAAAGGACATAAACAGACACTTCCCAAAAGAAGACTACAAGAAGCCAACAAACATATGAATAAATGCTCCACATCATCACTAATCGTCGGAGAAATTTAAATCAAAATCACAATGAGATACCATTTCACACCAGTCAGAATGGCTATTAATAGAAAGTCAAAAAACAACAGATGCTGGTGAGGCTATGGAGAAAAGAGAACACTTAGACATTGTTGGTAGAATGTAAATGAGGTCAGCCACTGTGGAAAACAGTTGAGAGATTTCTCAAATAACTTAGAACTGCCATTCGACCCAGTATTACTGGGTATATATATTTTAAAAAAAATAAGTTCTACCAAAAAGACACACACACTCATATGTTCATTGAAGCACTATTCACAGTAGCAAAGACATAGAATCAACCTAGGTGTCCATCAACAGTGGATTTTATAAAGAAAATGTGGTACATATACATCATGTAATACTATGTAAGCATAAAAAAGAACAAAATCACATCCTTTGCAGCAACATGAGTGCAGCTGGACATCATTATTCTAAGTGAATTAATGCAAGAACAAAAAAACAAATATCACTTGTTCTCACTTACAAGTGGGAGCTAACTATTAGGTACTCATGGGCATAAAATGGCAACAATAGACACTGGGAACTGCTAAAAGGGGAAGGATGGGAGGGGGTAAGGGTTGACAGACTACTGGGTAGTATGCTCACTACCTGGCTGACAGAATCATTTATACTCCAAACCTCAGCAACATGCAATATACCCATGCAACAAACCTACACATGTACCTGCTGAATCTAAAATAAAAGTTGAAATTATAAAAAAAATTATTGAAATGATTAAGGTAAATAAACAGAATTAGAAAAGAGATTGGGCATTTTATATGTCTCATTCTATTTCCCTATACTTATATGAGCTGGCCTAGATGTATATGAAACATCTTCAGTCCCCTGGATACACATAAGCTAGGGATTTCAATTATCTAGTTAAATGCACACACACACACAGAGACACACACACACACACACACACACACACACCTGGTTCAGATGTTTAGAATCATTAGGAGAAGGAAGCATCATTGGAGATTAACCTCTAATTTCTACAGCAGGCAGAGAATATTGTTACAGCTGTAACCTTATGGATAGGACTATGAAAAAAACTTGAGAACCCAACTCAGGAATTATGCATATTCTAATACAGTTGAGCCTGAGATCCTGGAACACATTATGTTTTTATTAAGAATTTGGGTAGGATACCTGACTAAACCTTTCTTTTCTGATGTCTGAAGCATGTAAGAATGAGAACAACATTCAAAATTCAATTAAAATCAAAACAAGCCTTAGTCATCAAATCAAAAAGGGTTAATAACGATCACACTGGGGAAGACTAAGTGAAAAACTGTCAAACTCTCTCCCATTCCAGCCAATAAAGTAAATAAAAGATATCACATCTCAGGTGGGATGACAGAGATCAGAGCTACCATTGGAGATGCAAAATAGGTGAGGACAGCAGTCTGTCTTACTTTTACTTATTTCACCAGTCTATTTCCTACAGAAATCAGATGGCCCTTGGAGAATGAACTATTTCCAGCTCAACCAAGCAGTAGAAGCTCCAATCATAGCTGCCATGCCAAACATAGTTATCATTATTAAAACAGATTTACAAAGCTCCAGGTATTTGATATGAGCCCATTAATTTGGTAAATGTGTTCTTTTCTATTCCAAACGGAAGAGAGACTGTAAAACGGTTCGCATTCACATGGAACAGATGATAATATTCACTTACAGCTTTGCTCCAAGGCTATGCTAAATCTACTGTCCTTTTTCATAATAAAATCTTAAGAAATCTGGGCCATCTGGACATCCTGCACAATATCACCTTGATCCCTTATATCAATGACATCCAGTTGACTGGACAGAATGAGCAAGAGGTGCTAGGCCTCAATAAATTATATGTCGTCCAGAAGGTAGAAAAGAAACCCTATGACGATTGAGGAAATTATCACTTCAGTAAAGTTTTTAGGGATCTAGTAGTCAGAGCTATACCAGGACATCACCTCCAAAGTGAAAGACAAACAGCTACATTCTACATTCCCTATACAAAGAAGGAAGCCTAATGGCTCATGGATCTCTTCAGACTTTGGAGGTAACATATTTCACTGGAGGAATAAAGTAATACTCCAGCTCCTAAACAAGTTAACATAGAAGGGTGATCATTTTAGGTGGAACCAGGCTGCAGTGCATACAATCTGGGAGATATTGAAACACACAACCTGGAAGATCCAACACTGGGAAAAGATGCAATGTGAGGATTATGGCAAGCACCAGTGACAGAAACACAATGTGTCTCTGGAGCAAGGTGCAGCCATCTACAGTGGAGAATTAAATGTTTTTTGAGAAGCAGTTTCTGCATATTTCTAATCACTGGCAGAAACAGAATATGTGACCAGGAGGCATTAAATAACCAAGCATGTTGAACTTCTCATTGGAAGGTGGATTTTGTTGGACCCAAATAGTCATCAAATTGGGTGAACTGAACTTTGTAAGATGGAAGTGTTGCATCTGCAACCCAGCCCAACCACAGCCAGAGGGCACTAGTAAACTGCACAAGCTCTTAGTCCAGTCACCAGTCAGCCACGTCACATACCAAAGGTGCACCAGCACCCCTCCCTCAGCTCACACCTAAGGCCATATGGGAGTTTCATAAGACCAGCTGAAAAAGAAGGAAGGAGTCAGGCTCTGTTGACATATCAATTGGCCAGATAACATGAGGCAAAGCCAAAAATATATGATGACTTCATTCCAGCCACACTTACAGGTGGCCTTGAATGAGAGTGAAGAGAGAAAATTTTACCAGTAGGTAGACCAGAAAGTGGTGTATCTGTTCATTCACGTGGCGTGGAAGGGAAAGTGGGCCAATGCTAGTGTATATGGAGGTTCTGGGCACTGTCCAGTAGCCTAACAGAGACACAGAAGGAATAACTGGAAGATCTGGTAGTTGCATACAGAAGTGAAAACAAAGTGTGAAAATCTTTGTGTCACATCTTAATGCCCACCAGAAAGCATACACCAGGGAAGAGGTACTAAATAACTGAGAAGATAACTCATCCAGTTAATATTAGCCAGCAATCATCACTGGCAACCACAGAACAAGGGGCAAATGAAAGTAATAGTCACGGTGTAGTCATGGTGAAAGACTTGGAGGTGATGCATGGGCTCAGTAGTATGGACTTCCACTTCCTAAGACTAATCTAACTGCTGCCATCTCTGAACGTCCAACCTGCCAACCATACAGACCAACACTGCATTCCCAGTATGATGATATTACTTGAGAAAATCAACTGGCCTGTTGGTGGTTAGTGACTGCATTGGTCCTCTTCCATTTTGGGAGGGCCAGGGGTTATTACTCATAGAAACAGATGCCTCTACTGGCTATGGTATTGCCCTTTTTGCTCACAAAGCCAGAGCTGGCACTATCTTGGGGATCTGGGGTTTTACAGAGTCCATGATTCCCAGCCATGGAATCCCACACAACATAGTGTCTGACAGGGAACTCACTGCACAGTGAAGGAGGTATCAGAGTAGACTCATGATCCTGGTTTCCACTGGTCAAATTATTTACTGCACCATCTAGAAGCAGTCAGACTCATGTAGCACTGGAACTGTCTGTTGAAAATGTGACTGAAGTGCTAGCTTAGAAGCAATACTTTGTAGGGATTACATTCCAGGAGGCACTATATACACCTAATTAAAGAATCTCAATATGGTGCTGTTTTCAATAAGAAGAATATGTGACTCAGAGCACCAAAGAGTAGAAGCTCAAGTGGCCTCACTTAACATCCCTACTAAAGACCCACTGATGCACTTTGTGCTTCACATACATATAACTCTATGTTAGAATTTCTGGTCTTCAAAGGAGCCCACTCTTGCTAAGGTACACACCATGGGTCTCATTTAACTATAAAGCATGACTGCCCCTGAGCACTTTGGACTCATTTTGTCCAGGGACAAGCAGGCAGAAAGAGGAATTACCATCATGGTAGGGTGTTTGATTTTGATCATCAGAATATAGTGCTTCTTTCACTCCACAGGTAGAGTGAGGGATACAGGTGGAACCAAAGTGATTCATTGGATTCGCTTAGGATGATCCACTCCCTGCCTATTTAGAACTATGGAAAGTGCAACATCCCTGGCCTAAGAAACATTATTATTACATGGCATTCAAACCCCTCAGGAATAAGGCTTGGATTATACCATCAACTAAGCCACCAAGACCCATGGACATCAGCCTGATGGCTGAAGTTGGAGAGAAGTTAGGACAGATAGCGGACAAAGGAGGTGGTAAGTACAAATCTCAGCCCTGAGACTAACTACAGTGATGGGGGTTGCATTTTCTTATACTCGCCTCTCTCCTAGATCTCCCTTCAGGAGGAGAGGCCTACAGGAACCATGGAGGAGCTCCTTTCTGAACTCAGCTATATATAGGATACTGTACAGTGGAAATGGTATACTGAGGCAGCCATAGGTAAGCCACTCAGATCTCCCTTCAAGAGAGAAGCTGCCGGAAGGAGGATAGCTAGTTAGTTCCCCAACTCTAGCTGCTGTGCCTTAGGGATCCATCGCAGGATCCACTCCAGGGCCCCACTCTCACTAGGCTGCTCGCAGAAAATGCCCGAGCACAGTAGAAGGTGAGGGGAGTACTGGAGCCTGACCACTTCTACCCCTTCATGGGATTCTTCTAACAAATTTTGCCCTGGAGCTCTTCATAGGCCTGACCAAGACATTCCTTCTAGAGGTATACTACAGTTTAAGGATCCTCCTATTCCATCCTCCTTTCTTTCCTCCCACTCTTCACAAGAACTAGGTTTGCATGAAGCTCTGAGGCTCTCCCCTGCTACTCGGCTTCCTCTCCCCTTTATCCTTCATAAACATTTCCCCCAGTAAATCTCTTGCACTTCTATCTTGACATCGGCTTCGACAAGTACAATCAACTTTTTCTATTTCTCAATTCTGGGTCTTGGATACACTGTTTTCCCTAAACATCTATTCTCCCTTTACCTGGCTGGCTTCGACTTTGACCACAGACAACAGATACCACTTCAGGCATCACTTCTTCCAATAAATCTTTCCTGACCTCCCCACCATCCCCAAATCTATGTTGGATGTTCCTGCTAGAGATTCCTTAGTACCATTTACATGCCTGTCTAGCCCTCATGCCTCTGATTTTTAATTTATTTTTATCTGTCTATATCCCTTCCCAAATTATAAATGTCATGATGAAAAGACCTGTATTATTTCATCATACCTAGTATCTACCACAATGCTTTACAATACTTGATTTTTTAAGGACTCAATAAATGCTTGTTGAATGAATAACAACACAAAGCAAGAGAATAAAAACCATGGAAACCAACCAAGAGAGGACCCTGAGATAAAGAACAAAAGTGAAACTTAGAATTCCACTGACTTACACACACACACACACACACACACAGACACACACACACACTCTTTAGATACTTTTAAAAGGCACCCTAGAGTTTCAGAAATGAGCAAAGTGAGAGTTATTAAGGGCATTGACCTACTCAGACACAGATCTTCAGAATATTGGAGTTTAGCCATGACATTCCTTTCATTGGCAACATAGTCCGTTCTTGCTGAGGATGAGACTGTCACCGCACACTGAAAGTAACCCAAGCCACATGATGCCACCAGATATAATAACTCCCTAGAGTCACCAGCTTTATTTTGGTCAGTGATAAGAACCACTCTACCTATGAGCAGTTTACGGCACTAACTCAAATGCACAAAGATTTACACCAGCCACCTGAGAACAGCATAGAAGGTTTCTCTTGGAAGTTGTTCCTCTAGACTTCTTCTCATTTATCCATCCAATTTGCTCTTGTATTCGTTCCTCTCAACCTGACCCCAGATTCTAAGCTTTATATCCCACATTCAGTACTTGCTTCTAATACTATTGGAATTAATGACTCTCTGACTTCGCTTCTTTTCTGCACAGGTTATGTATTCTTCTATGGTCTGGGGCTTTTTGTGTTCCAGCTATTTCTGTGACCATCTTTATTTTGAATAAAGACTCTCCACTCTTGCCCAAAGGAAACACAAAAAAACATCCTCATAATTATAGAGACCATTTCATGGGAGTGGGGGGGCGGTAAAAAAATCATTGTAACAATATTTATTTTAAAAGTTTATCATCTAGAAGCCACAGGAATTGCATTCCTTTTTCTGAGTTATAAAGAATTACATGCATGAGTACATAGTAAGGTCTGCTAAGTCAACAATGGTTTGAAGATAGTTATTATAAAGCCATCAGAAACTGATGTCACTTCAATTGGACACCAAAATTTGACATGCCTGGTAATGTAGCCCATGAGGTAGATTTGGGTCTTAATGTATCACTTTCAAAAAACCTTAAATTCTCAGGGGAACATGTGTTAAAAAGAGAAAGATTACCTGAATCTATGTAGATTTTCCAGGATACTACACAGCCTATGGAGCCGAGTAGGCAGCAGAAGCACTTCTTAGGTGCAGCTGTAGCACCTCAATGTGGAGGGTGAAGTCTGGAAAAGGATATCTAAGTAGAGCTTTCAGGCACATGCAATCTTAAGGAGGTGGGCAAGGCAACAGTATCTGAGGCGGAGATGGAAAACCAGGATCCGAAGGAAAGGAATAGCAGGTTTATAAAAGGACAAGTAAAAGGAAGACCAGGAAAATATTAGAGACAGTAAATTACAGCCCACAGCCCAATCCAGATGTCAATTTATGGTATTGCAGTAGCCACTGCATAGAGAGGTTAGTGAACTACATTTAACATGTGTGCATTTCATTTTATTTAATGATTAAGCTCTTTAATTCTTTGTGTCTATGAAAAGTCACAGTCAGAAAATCCAGATAGACTATATTAATCAGAGCACATAATTCTAGTGGTAGACATGCTTATTCCCAAAGCCTGGATATATTCCTAGAGCTTTTGCAATGCCTCGTTGTCTTGAGGTAAGAAATATGGTTGGCTCAGCAGCATTTGTTAATTTATGTAAGAAGGAAAATGAATCACATATAAACATATGGAAATATCCAAATGCCAATTTTTTTTTAGGTTAGTTCTTTGCGTCCTCATTTTCCTTTTAGCCTGGGGTTTACGTTATCAACTTTTAACATTAAACAGACTCCTTGCTCTTAGTTTTCAAATGTGTGTATGTATTTGTGTGTATGTGTATGTGTGTGTGTGTGTGTGTGTATATGTATATATATTTCAGACTAAGTAAAATTAGTGTTTTCTTTGGACAGAAAACTGACAAAGAATGGGAAATCCTTACTTTAGAATATTGCAGTTAAGGGTCATGAACATTTAAGCAGGAGTTACTGCCATCCAGAGGCAGAAAGCCATGAACTGCCATATCCTATTACAGTTTTACTATAAAGGAAGTAAGCCAAGAAAAATGTGTAGGTTGTTGCAGTTTTGCTCATTAAATCATCAAAGAATGGAAAACTAATACCTAGATTCAAGTGTCACTGGGTTTGTGCTCCTACTGTCATCATGAATGACAAAATATATTTAGCATTCTTCAAAGCCTTCATCGTGAAGGAGAATGCAGCTTTCTGTGATCTAAGCCTAACCATTTCCATAGACTCTCCAAGCACAACAGTGTAAAATATCTTGAAAATAAACTCTTGTATATTTCTTTGAAAATACTGTTTTGAAGCCACATGGTACCTCAATGGAGACACTGAAATTAATATTTCTAGTGGCTGATGAAGGCAGCCTATTATCCTTCAGCGCAGGTAAAATATCATATTTCCTGGCTATGAATTTTCTGTTAGGACACAAGGATATCCATCATATAAATAGTGCTCAGCAACTAAATGTAGTTTTCAAAAAAATATACACAGTAATTAATTTTAGCAGCATTATCCTGAAAGAGTTTGTGAAAGTAAAAAGAGTTTGTAAAAGAGTTTGCATAGCTGAAAAGTGTGCTGGAATTATACTGAGGGACCTGCTTACTATACAGGCTCAAACTTAGAGAAAATGATATGTTGTTCTTCTAACACTCTATCACTTGACATTGCGTTTTGACTGTTTAACAGTCTGTGTCTACAGCAATTCCAAAGGCCAAATTTCCCCTGGAAATAAATAAATACACAAATACATTAATTCTAGAGTCTTTCTGCTTATTTACATTTTTGTGGTAATCCAAATTCAAACCCTGCATCAATTTGAGTTTTCAACAACAGGAAAAAGTAATGACTCCAAACAGACATTTTACATACCCTTGACAGATACAAGTGTAACTGTTTTGAATACTTTTTAAATTTTGAATACATGTACACAGACACTTACACACACATAATCACATACACACAGACAATGTGAATGATAAATTCAGTAAAAATATAGTCTTGTCTGTTCATCAGTCCTGCTTCAATATTCTAACCAGTTTCTGCCTACCCAAAGGATTTAAGGGTGGAAACCTTTTGAGTAAAATAAAATAACTCATAATGGGATGAGAAAATATTATTAACTATTTTCACGCTGCCAAAAGTATTTATTGTGCATGTTAGAATATTTTTTGGAAACCTGTGTTCGAAGCTGCTAAAGGGGATATGGGTAAAGCTTCACCCATTAATAGTATAAATAATTTTAACTTTAAGGAAAAAAACCACCAAAGCAAGAAAGCCTACATTTCTGTAGTTGTACTGTGCTATGATCCCTGTCTTAAAATCCTTTTCCACTTTTTGTTCGTCTGTATCTTTCCGTTAGACTTCTTGCATGTACAGGGTTCTCAGCGCCCTCTACTGGTTTTCTGCCTCAGGTTTAAAAAAAAGAAAAAAAAAGGGAATAAAGCAGTCATTCAAATCCTGGGCAATTGCACTCTCCTGACTAAATAGAAAGGAAAAAAAGAAAGACTTATCTACGCTGATGTTATTTATTAGATTTCTTGTTGTCTTAATAAATCACTGTCTTTAAATTGTTTATTTATTCCAGTGACCAGGTGTGAGGTGGGTTGTTTCTGAGGACTTTCAAATCATTATTAAGTCTTACTTCAGCTCCATGATAGGAGGTAGCAACATAAAACAAAGAAAAAATACTGAAAATACATTGCAAATAAAACTGACTTATTTTATATAGGCATAAACCATTTACGAGTGGCATAGGACAAGGTTTGGTGATACAAGCACACTGAATTGTTAACAGTGGTTACCTATGAAAAGAAGATCGGCATTGGAGGCAAGGGTATGGGGTGAGGGTGGGCATTTTCCCTCCTCACTGTACACATATGCATTGTTTAAAATTTTAACAGAGACTGTATTATAATCTTACCACTTCTCATCTCATCTCTTGCTACCACTTCCTTTCAGGCCATTATTACCCCTCACCAACCTCCTACCTGCTTTGCCTGCATCCTCCTTAATCTCCTACCGCTTTCCCTCCAGAGAAATCTTCATAGAACAGTCAGGGTAATTCTTCTTAAATATGATTCACAGCATGGCTTTCCCCCTGTCAAAGCCAGCCAATGGCTCCCCATCATATTTAGAATAAAACCCAGTCTCCTTTGTTCCCCAAATTCCCCCCAGATAATAATGCCTGGCCCTCAATAGGTGCTTTTGTAATGAGTATTTTAATGAATACCAAATAGATAAACAAGACTATACTAAGGTATTATCTTAACAGTCTTTAAAAGAAAAAGTAATGAAATTGGAACAATAGTGAAAACTGGTTGCTAAATAGCAGTTCAACTTGAGTGAATTCACTTTACCTTTCTGGATCTTGTTTGTCACATGGACTAAATAATGATCCTAGGTCTAAAGTTTTAATGGGCCAAGGTCTCAAGTTGTTACCCATAGACACAGACATAAACACACACTCACACACGTGCCAGCTGTGTGCTTATTATAGATGAAATCCTATCTTAAGCTGTTTTCTGATGACATTGCACTATACAAATGACAGAACTCTGATAAATATAGGTGACATTATTGAGCATTTGCTAAGTGCCAGCACTGTGTTAAGCATTTATAAATTTATTTAGAGCTTAAGACATATTTACTCATTTATGCTTCAAATAACCATTGATGTAGGTGCTATGAGTAATTTACAGATTAAGAAAATGAGACATAAATTAAATATCATTCCCAAAGTCATATAGTTAGTAAGTGACACATTGGGATACAAACCTCTTCTGTCTGGTTGCCTCAGCCCAAGTTACCCCAGACCAGTGACAGTCACCAGATGAATGCTAGATGCTGATTAGCTTTGTCTCACCAGTGTCCACCTGACACTAGGAATGGACACATCTTCCCAAGTTATACAAGAGATGGATGGATATGTGTACAAAACTGGGCTTCTGTTATAAAGAAAAAAGAGGAAAATGAATGGTATATGTGCAAACAGTAGTGTTTCTTACAAAATGAAAACTTGTTAACATCATAAATATCCACCAGTAACAGAGGGAAAGTTAAGTAAATGATTCCATATCATAAAGATAAAATAGGATGAAGCCACTGAAAATGATAACATTGAACAACAAGAAAAATGCAGAGATACAGAAATGCAAAGAGAAAAATCAGAAAGCACTATAATTATAATTATGCGAAATTGTACATGCATATAGACAAGAATGAGAAAAAATGTGTGTTTACTTTTTATTTTTAGACTTCTATTATTCCTGATTTATTATTGTTTGTATAGCAAAGAAGAAGAAATCCAGTAATCAACATGAATTTTCCTGAAAATCTACTCTAGACAAATGATCTAAATATAATACAGCCTTAGCAATAGCCTAAGGAAAAATGTAAAGAATTTTTATCACATACTGAAAACATTGATCCTAACAAAAAGCATGTGATTTGTTATATTCCTTTTAATCTTCCCTACCTATCATTTTCTTAGAGCAGAACTTTTCCTTTAATACATATCATTGCCCTCAGTTCCAAAGTCTGTGTCTCATTATGCATTTATCTCAAAATTTAATGTTTTTTCTAGTTGAAACCATCCAACAGCTTTTCTCCTGAATTCTATGCCTCATTAGCAATCCTGTGTATGAGATATTTCATATTCATAGAGTTTATCATTAATGAAGTACTATGAATTTCCAAATATTTTATAGCAATTAAAACTAGATTAAAAGATCACAGGTAATAGAATTTGACCAGGGTGAGAGGAATAGAAGAAAGTAAGTGGTTTTGGGGTGCAGAACACAGATGTAAAATTACTTTCCTGGCATTATAGCCTATAAATTGTAAAATTTTAATTTTAAAAAATTAAAATCTTCACTAATTTTTTAAAAATTAAAATGACATGAATTTCCCCATAACTGTTAAATTAGATGTGGGTACAGGTGTATGTGTATAGGTGATATGTACGTATCATGTTGTAAAAGTTATTTTTGTCTATATGTGGGTGTCCCACATGCATATCTATCAGGATTTCAATTGATTTAGCTTGGTACTTGGTTGCCATTCTCTCTCTCCAAAACTTAAAATTCAAAACACAATCAGTAATGTCCAGTATTATCTATACACTGATCAGGGTTTAATTTGAATCATATCAATATCAGACAAGTCTTTTCAACTGTACACTGTTTGGCCCAAATGATTCTAAACCTTTCAATATTGTTGGCAACAAAATGGTGAGAGGGTCAGAAAACATTTAACTGGATTTGAAAGAGAAATTCTCCTAACCAGAGAAAGCAAATGTTCACATCTCCAATTCAACCATTTGCAAAATAGAGTCAATAAAATTAGTCTTTAACAAAATAAAAATAAGTATTTAAGGAAAAATTTGCCAAAGTAATTTTAAAATTATATATTTTGTATATTAAATATATATTAAATATGCTAATTAGATATATCATTAATATAGTATATATTTAACATTTATAAATTATATTTTATATATTAAATATATAATATTTGAAATACACTAATTATATATAACATTATTATATATTTAATATTTATAAATTACAGAAGCAATAAATTTAAGTCCTATAAAAAGAAAAATTTAAGTCAATACAAGAAATAAACAACAGAATTAAACTCCCAAAGATATTATCATGGATAATCACTATAAAACATAAAATAAATATAGTTAAAATATTTTTAAAACAAAGATCTCTTCAAAAGCACAGAAAGACAAATTCCACATGGTCTTACTCATATGTATAATCTAAACATGTTGATCTCATAGAAGTAGAGAGTAGAACAGTGGTTACCAGTAGA
This sequence comes from Gorilla gorilla gorilla, assembly GCF_029281585.2. Lineage (NCBI taxonomy): Eukaryota > Metazoa > Chordata > Mammalia > Primates > Hominidae > Gorilla > Gorilla gorilla. The sequence goes on along the minus strand of NC_073224.2, from coordinate 57,206,509 downwards.
ATAGTGTGGTTGTAGGGGGATGGAGAGAGATTGGTCAATGGGTACAAAGTTATGGTTAGAAGGAATAAGTTCTGGTGTTCTATTGCAGAGTACAGTTAATAATCATGTATAATTTAAAATAGCTAGAAGAGAGCGTTTTGAATGCTCTCAATGCAAAGAAATGATAAATGTATGAGGTGATGGATATCCTAATTACTTTGATATATTATACAATGTATCCATGTATCAAAATAACACGCTGTAATCCATAAACTTGTACAATTATTATATGTTAATTAAAAACAAAATAAAACTTTCAAAAATACATAGGTTTATGACATTACTTAGAACACCATATATGTTACGTGGGGTGGGGGAAAGGGGGCAGGCAGTAAAACAAAATGTAAAAAAAAAAAATTATTATCACTGAAATTTAAAATTCGGTGAATAGATTACACAGCCAATTGCATACAACTAAGAAAGGAAGCAAGGTCTTGAAAATCAATCTAAATACTAACCCAGAAAACTAGAGACAAAAAGAGTTAAATATAAATAAGAAGTTAATAGACCTGGAGGATAGAACATTATATCTAACTGAGATAAGAGAAACAGAATAGAATAAAGGGGCTTTATGAAAAAATATAACTGATAATTCAGATTGAAAAATCACAGTAAATAACAAGAAGAATAAAGAAAAAATCCACACCTAGACAAATCAGGGTGAAACTTCAGAATTGCAAGGACACAAGAGAGATTATTAAAGCCCAAAGGTATAACAAATTGACAACAATAGAAGCCTAAGGACCATAAAAACATCTTTACACTATTGAAATACAATAGCATAAAATTGCATAATCAGCCAAATTATGATTTAAAAACAAGGATAAAATAAACATTTTTTATTTAATCAACATCTGTAAAGATTTACTTTCAACAGATCTCCCTAAATTAAGTTGCAAAGAAGTACTTCAGAAAAATTGAAAATGTTTTGAGACAGAATACTTGGGAAGCAAGAAGAAATAAAGTAAAGAAATTAATAATAGTAGATAAGATGGGAAATTGTTGACTATTTAAAACAATAATACATCAGCTAATTGTGGAGTCTAAAAGGAAGTAGAATTAATATTCAAAACAAAAATGTATGCAAAACAATTGGGGCTCAATGAAGTTTAAGAGTTTAAATATCTTATACACTGTCCATGAAGAAAGCAGGAAAAATTATTAACTTCAGATATTGTCAACATTTACATACATACTATTAAAAAATACAAGAATAAGCACTTTGATAGACCAATTACATGGTAGGTTCATTGACAGTTCTTAATTTCACATAACTCCCTGAATTCATTACTTCGATAACGTTCTCCCACACTTACTTTGTGCTTGCCATATTACTTTTTTTGGCCAGTAGGACAATGGCAAATTTGATGAAAATAGAGCCTTTTAAAAGTTACTTGAGTGTTTCTTATACTTCTTCTTGTCCCTTCTCCTCCCCCCTCCTCCTCCTGTTCTTCTTCCTCTTCCTCCTCCTTTCTTCTTCCTCCTCCTCTTCTTCCTCCTCCTCCTCCCTCCTCCTCCTTCCCTCCTCCTTCTCCTTCTTCTTCTTCTCCTTCCTCCTCCTCCTTGTTCTCCTTGTCCTTCCTCCCCTCCTTCCTCCTCCTCCTCTTCCTCCTCCTCCTCCTCTTCTTCTTCTTTTTTCTCGCTCTCTTTCTTTCACTTCTCTGCAATTGCTATGAGAACGTGCATGAGTGAGCCTGAAAATATGCCTAGACTAGCTTGCTGGATATAAGATACATCGAGAAGAACAAATGTATTTCAGGTGAAATCTTAGACCTGTCAGCTCCTTTCCTCTCTCTTCCAAACAATCTGCCTGTTGACCATAGAAGGATGAGCAAAACTAGCTGAGACTGGCTCAAATCAGCAAATCATTCTGCTTGCTAGAATCATAAAAAAAAATAATGTGTCAATAGTAACTTAATTGTATATTTTAAAATAACTTAAAGAAGGTAACTGGATTGTAACTCAAAGGATAAATGCTTGAGGGGATGGATATACTATTCCCCATGATGTGCTTATTTCACATTGCATGCCTGTATCAAAGTATCTCATGTACTTCATAAATATATATACTTACTATATACCCACAGAAATTAAAAATAATAAATAATAATAAAAGTGTGTTACTTTCATCCACTAACATTTGGTATAGTTTGTTATACAGCAAAAGCTAAGTGATGCAACCACAAAAGAGAAAACACTTTCCAAACTAATAGAGAAAAAAAAATTGCTCCTAAAAAATCAATTTCTGTGAGACAATATCAGAAGTTGTAATGTACATGTAATCTAAAAGAAAAACATTGAAAGGGGTCAAAGAAATATTTGAAGTCACAGTGACTGAGAACTTTTCAAAATTAATGACAGAAAACCACAGATCTGGGAAGGTCAGAGAACACCAAGCAGGATGAATACCAAAAATATCACAGCTAGTCATATCATATTCAAACTTCAGAAAATTTAAAAAAGAGAGAAAGAAAAGAAAAGGAAGGAAGGAAGGGAAAGAAAGAGAGAGAGAAAGAAAAGAAAGAGAGAGAAAGAAAGAAGGAAGGAAGGAAGGAAGGAAGGAAGGAAGGAAGAAAGGAAAGGAAGGAAGGAAGAGAGAAAGAGAGAAGGAAGGAAGGAAGGAAAGGAAGGGAAGGAAGGGAAGGAAGGGAAGGAAGGGAAGGAAGGGAAGGAAGGGAAGGAATCATAAAAGCTAGAGCGGGGCCAGGAACGGTGCCTCACACCTGTATCCCAGCACTTTGGGAGGCCGAGGCAGGCAGATCACTTGAAGTCAGCAGTTTGAGACCAGCCTGTCCAACATGGTCTCTACTAAAAATACAAAAAAATAGCCGGGCGTGGTGGCGGGTACCTGTAATCCCAGCTCAGGAGGTTGAGGCAGGAGAATCGCTTGAACCTGGGAGGCAGAGGTTGCAGCGAGCCAAGATTGTGCCACTGCATTCCAGCCTGGCGGATAGAGCCAGACTCTGTCTAAAAATTAATAATAATAATAATAATAATAATAATAATAAATAAGAAAAGAAGAAGTCAGAGAGATTGAGGGTGCAGGGGGACACCAACTATCTACAGAAGAATACACGTAAGAATTATAGCAGCCTTTTTGTTAGCAATAATGCCATCAAAAAGAAAGTGGAGTAAATTTTTTCAAAGTTGAAAGAGATAAAACATAAGCCTAGAGTTTCATATTTAAGAATTATTTTGGGCCGGGCACTGTGGCTCATGCCTGTAATCCCAGCACTTTGGGAGGCCAAGTCGGTGGATCACCTGAGATCAGGAGTTTGTGACCAGCCTGGCCAATGGCAAAACCCTGTCTCTACTAAAAATAACAAAAGTCAGCTGGGTGTGGTGGTGCACACCTGTAATAGCAGCTACTCAGGAGGCTGAGGCAGGAGAATTGCTCGAACCCAGGAGGCAGAGGTTACAGTGAGCCGAGATCATGCCATTGCACTGCAGCCTGGACAACAAGAGCGAAACTCCATCACACACACACAAAAAAAGTTATTTCTAGATATCTTAAATCTAAAAATCGTCTTTCAAACGTGGAGGAGAAACCAAGACTTTCTCAGACAAACAAAAATTGGGTGAATTTATTGCCATCAAATCTTCCCTGTGACAAATGTTACAAGAAGTTCTTTAGGCAGAAGAAAAATGATATAGGTCAGAAACTTAAATCTACATAAAGAAAGAGGAAAAATAAACTATTCAACTTATAGAATCCATCAATTTTCTTATTCTAAATTGACCTAAAAGATAAATATTTGTTTAAAGTAATTACAGTAACAATGTATTAGGTCATTATTAGCATATGGTTAAGTGAAATGAAAAAGAGCAATATTATAAGAAGTAGCAGGGAGGAATTGACACTGTTTAGTTGTAAGATAGGTGCCCTATACATGAAGTAGTATACTGTTATTTGAAGATAGACTTAGATTAGCTAAAAAGTATATTATAAACTTTAGGACAAGCATCACTTTTTTTCAAAGAAGTATAATATTGTATAAATAGATAAAATTAATAAAGTACATAATAAAAAGAGAAGATTAAAAGGAGGAAGATAAAAAAACAAGGAGTGAGTGAATAAAAAATAGTTACATACATGTTTGATATAAACCCAAGCTAATAGCAATATATCATGCTAACAGTAATCAAAGAACGCTGGAATAGCTATACTAATTTAAGACAAAGCAAACTTTGGACCACAGAAGATTGTTGTAGATAAAGAAGGGTACCACATGATGATAAAGCAATCAATTCTCTAAGAAGAAATAAGAATCTTAATATGTATGCACCTAACAAGACAACAATAAAATACCTTAGGCAAAAACTGGTAGAACTAAAAAGAGAAATTAGACAAATCCACTAATATAGTTGGAGACTTCACACACCCTTGTCAGTTTTGACAGCTCAAGCAATTGAAATATCAGTAAGGATATAGAAGACCTGAATAGCACTATTAGATAATTTGATCTAAATATCACTTATAGAATATTCCATCCAAGAACAACAGAATACACATCATTTTCAAGTTCACAGAAAATATTTCCAAGACAGACCACATTCTTGGCCATAAAACACAACAAATTTAGAAGAAGAAAAATCACTCCAAATGCATTATCAGGCCACAATGAAATTAAATAATCAGTAACAGAAAAATAGAGGGAAATATCCAAATATTTGAAGATTAAACAAAATACTTTTAACTAATGTGTCAATGAAGAAGTCTCAAGGAAAACTAAGAAACATTTTAAACTGAGAACATAAATTATAATAATTTGTTGAATACAGTGAAAGCCATGCTTTGTGGGAAATTTGCTCCATTAATTACAAAGGGAATGGTAGTGTTATTATTCAATCCAGCAATCATACTCTAAGGTGGATTTTTTTTGTTTATGTTTGTTTTCAATATGCAGTCTTGCTCTGTCGCCCAGGCTGGAGTGCAGTGGTGGGATCTTGGCTCATTGCAACCTCCACCTCCCGGGTTCAAGCAATTCTCCTGCCTTAGCCTCCTGAGTAGCTGGGATTACAGGTGCACACCACCATGCCTGGCTAATTTTTGCATTTTTTAGCAGAGACAGGGTTTCACCATGTTGGCCAGGCTGGTCTCAAACTCCTGACCTCGTGATCCACCGGCATCAGCCTCCCAAAGTGCTGGGATTACAGGTGTGAACCACCGTGCCCGGCCTACTCTAAGGTTTTTACCCAACTGATTTGAAAGGTTTGGTTGACACAAAAATTTGCATGGAGATGTGCATAAATGTTGTACTCATATGTAAATCATATCTAAATAAATTTAATTTTAAAAATTACTATAAAAAATTAACTTTATTCCTATACCAGGATCAACTGTCTTTCCAATGGACCTAAATAGAGAGACATACTATGTTTGTGGATTAATATATTCAATATTGTTAAAGTTTCCACAAGGTATCTATAATTCAAAAAAATGCAATATTAATACAATCTAAAAATGTGTGAAATATAGAAAAAATCTAACACAAGATGTGCCATATCTTAAGAAATAAATATAAAATTTTATTAAAAGAATTTAAATAAGACAAAGTAAATGATTTATCATGTTCATAGATATAAATATACAATATATTTAAATACCACTTTTCTCAAAATTAACCTATAACTATAATGCAAAAATCCCAACAGAGGTTATTTGAAATTCTGCAAGTTAATTTTAAAATATACCTGTAAGAACTGGGATCAATAGTCATAATATTTCTGGAGAAGAAATTGTTAGAGTATTAGCCCTTTCGGATACCAAACTTTATTATAAAACTAGAACAATTAAGATACAGCCATAATGACATATGGATGATCAAATCAATAGAACAGATGAAAAACCCAGAAACATTTATGCCTGTGTATAAAATTGCTCTCCCAATGCAAATTTGTGAAGAAAGGGTAAACCAGTCAATAAATGGAATCAGTATAATTGGTTCTGCTTAAAAAGTTAGATCTCAATGCCCTACCTTACACAAAGATAAGTTCCAAAGGTATTAAAGAACTAGATGTGAAAAGTAAAATTTTAACATAAAATAAAGTCTTTTTGATCCTAGAGTAAGAAAGGAATTCTTTTAAAAACACAAAGATTGTGATCCATAAAGAAGATTAATTTGACTGTATTCAAATTTTAAAATGTCTGTTCATCAAATGACACCAAACAAATTGAAGAAATAAGCCATAATCATGAAGAACATATTTTAAATACATATAATAAGAAAATAACTTATATTCAGGACAACAAGAGAAAGACAACTTAAAATGATCTCGTAGTAGAAAAATGAACAAAGTGTAACAGTAGGCAATCCACAGGAGAAGAAAGCAAATGGTATACAAGTTTAAAAAGATGCCCTCAACCAGTGACAAGGGAAATATGAACAAAAACCACCCTGAGGATTCACTTCACATAGTAAGGTTTACAAAAATAAAGTTTAAAAGTTCAACGATACCAAGGGACATTGGAGAACAACAGGAACAATGCTGGTATGAATGTATATCGATGTAAGTACTCAATAAATGCATTTGGATCTCCTAAATTTGAAGATGCACATCCCTTAACCAGTGGCCATTCCACTCCTAGGAAATGTTAAGATACATACAAAGAAAAAGTAGTCCCAAGCAGCATCCAATAAATGGAGTCGACAAAAAACATCTACCAATCCATGATCTACTTATCCATGGGTCATGGATAAATGACCTATGCCATACTCTTGCAATGGACTACAATATATAATTGTAAAGTAACTCTAGGATTAACATGAATAAATCTCACAAAAATAATGGAGCAAATTCCAGAAAGACATATATAATCTTTACATAAATTTGTAATGTATATACATTTTAAATATTTAATTCTAAGCAATCTAATAATATATTGTTAAGGAATAAGCTGACATATAGTGAATAAATATATAGGAAAAATACAAAATACTGAGAGTGACTTTCTGGTGGGAAAAGAGGATAATGTGATTGGGTGTGAGATAAGAACACACAGGGCTTCAGTGATATTTGTAGTGTTTTTATCTCTTAAGCTAGTATGTGAGTTTATGAGTATATACTATATTAATTATGTCATTTTTTAAATATAAGATTTTTATAAAAATAAAGAGCATAGAATATAGAATCCATGTGTCAATCCCAGCTCCATCATTACTTAGTTACTTTCAACCAACTTATTAACCTGTCTAAGCCTCAGTGGTCCAATGTAAAATAGTTACAATAATACCTAACTTACAGAGTTATGGTAAGATTTAATGCACTATTGTTACCATATTTAAAGCACATAGCATAAAGCCAAATGCAGAAATCACTTAATAAATGGAAGCTATTATTACCTGCATGTGGCTCATTCCCTGGAGAGTTGTCTCTTGAACCTAATTATCACAGAATCATATCTATATTGTAGTGCAGATAGGGTTTTCTCAAGAGGGTACACACTAGTTACCATATAACTACTGGGGCCTTTAACTCCTTGTCACTCATGTCTTTGGGGAAAAAAATGTACCACATTTAAGCAGTCTAGTGACATCGAGTTAATTTTTGAATATACAAGCAAAATTATCAAAGAAATTCCACTTCTTTGTTAATTGCAAAATAAGCAGCTCTCTAGTCAAGAACTAATTCTAAACTAGCATTTAAGCAAAGTAGGTAAATGAGCTATTCATGGAGCCTTAGAGGTTTTTAATAACTTTCCTCTTCTCCAATAAATTAATGTGTGGCTCTTGGGAGTACTTAAGCTTTGCACCAACAGACAGCTTGTAGGTTTTTTTTTAAATTATTGTACCATATTTTCTAAAGAAAAGAGATAAATATACCCTCTAAAGATAAGTAAGTCAATAGAGAAAATTCTTTTTTGCTCTTTTGACCCAATCTAAATTTTTGAGAACCCAATCTGGTTCTCAAAAAAATATCTGATAGTATAAAAGGAGCAAGGTCCTTTCACATGCTTCGTCAGTACTGCCAATTTATGATTTTTTTTTTTTGGTACTTGATTTCATTTCTACTTAACAAAGAAAAAATCTTTTTTTAATATTAGCATGCCAACCACCATGATATTCTATTTGTTCTTGGTCTATCTAGTCTCAAACAAATATATAAAAATGGTTAAGAAAAAAAAGTATTAAAAATGACCCCTAGACACATTACTGTTAATTCAAACTCCAAAAGCAAAAGCAAAGACACTCTTACTGGCCCATGAGCAAACTGTACATGTTCATCTTACCCCTTCCAAATCTACAGGAAATAATAAAAATCCTCAAAAGACCATAAATGTTAACCAGAAAATCGTAATTACTAGTTTCAGTTCCAATATTTTTTTCTTCCCTTCACTTTTCCAATGTTTTGCTCTTCTGAGAGAGAATGAGACTTTCTGTCCTGAAATTATGTAGTCTGGTTGGAGCATGAATCCAAACCGACTAAGTTAGGAAAAAAAAAAAAAAATACAACCTTCAGTTCTACTGGCCAAACTGGAAATAATGTCACCTCACGTAAGGCCCTTCAGCATGCATATCCCAGAAGGAATGAGACATGAATCCATCCCACCTCACTTATCACATTCTGCTCTTGAACCAGAGAATCTCTCATTTCAAGGCTGGCTGAGTTCCCTTACAGTCTAATGAGTCTGCCATTGCAGTAGGACAAAGACATAACAAACAAATATGCACTTAGAAAAAAGCAGGCCAGGTGTGGTGGCTCATACCTGTAATCTCGGCACTTTAGGAGGCTGAGCCGGGTGGATTACTTGAGGTCAGTAATTTGAGACCAGCCTGGACAAAATGATGAAACCCCGTCTCTACAAAAAAATACAAAAATTAGCCAGGCACGGTGGCCCATGCCTGTAATCCCAGCTACTTGGGAGGCTGAGGCAACAGAATTGCTTGAGCACAGGAGGCAGGGTTTGCAGTGAGGAGAAATCACGCCACTGCACTCTCAGCCTGGGTGACAGAGTTGAGACCCTGTCTCAAAAAGAAAAAAAAAAAAAGCAGGGATTATTACACTGATACTAGAAAGAATATAGACAAGTGTGCTAAATGTCAAAGGACACATTATAACGTTGAAGATTTTAGAGCTATACTATCTTACTTCGAGGGTTGTATTTGGTCTTTGGAAGGGTGTGTGTGTGTGTGTGTGTGTGTGTGTGTGTATGTATGATCACTGGAAAAATGAGTAGAGTAGCGTATATCTTCATCTCACTCTGGCAAAGACCTTGATAGAGACTAGGTGAATTATAGCACAGTCTACCAAAACTACTCAGCTGAAATACTCCTCACCCCCAAATTACTCATTCATTGAATAGCTATATGTGCCAGGCACAGTCCTAGGACCTGGAGATACAGTAGAGAACAAAAGAGATGCCACCTATCTAATGACATTGTTCTAATCTGCTTAAATTCAGACTTTGAGAAATATACTTCAGGAGTTTACTGCATCCACAGATTGCCTCATGGTAGGATGAGATCAGTTTCAGAGTAAGACCAATGCCTGTGGATAGTAGGAGAGGGCTTTTCTACAAAGGAGTAGGAATTCTGTTAAGAGTTCAGCAAAGTCTTATGCAGATTAGCATAGTTTCATCAAGAAGTCAGCACTCCAAATCTGTTTTTCTAATTTAAAAAAATTAAAGATCTCCTTACAACATTAATGTTTTTCTGAATGTCGCTGTTTACTACATGCTATAAGTTAGCTTGTATTTTGTACATATATCAAAAAAGAATAAGCCAATTCAAAATGTGTGAAGTCATTTCATATTCACATGCTATTCTAACAGATAGCTTTCATTCTTTAGTAGAAGCCTTTCAGAACTCAAAATAACCTCTCTTTTTTCTGTTTGAAGGATTTTTTTTTTGTTAAACACATTGCTAATAGCCAAAGAGCTCAATATTTAATTCCCCATGCTGCTAATGTAATAAAGATGGACCTAAGCAACTTATTTGACTAACAAGATATATAGAAAATATGCAGTCCTTTGTTAAGGTAACTCATCAGATGGAAGACTTCACGGATTTACTTAATAGCATTACTTTTCACATTGAAAAGAAACAAATGTATGAATTCTCTCTGGGGTACTTTGTTATTATGCTAAATCATAAGAAAAGATAAATAGAAACATATTTCCCTTTCAGGAGGAAACTGCTATGTCTATTCTGAATTGTTCCTAGGCTGAGTTTCAGATAGTGGTTGATTTCCACTCTCTCTTTCCTCTTCCTCTTTCCTGGCTATTTTGATATGTCAGAAGATGTTATTCTAAAAAGGGGTAGAAGAAAAACAGGCTATTTTGCTACTTGATAGTTGTTCTTACACACACACACACAAATCCTTTGGAGACAGGAAAATTGAACATACTGGAGAAAATATGGTTGATGGATTTGTAACAGATTTAATGTTCCCTATCACCTCAGATGTATTCCATATTTATGTTGATGTGAACTCAAATATTATTTTTACATACTTGATTATACTCAAGGATACACGATGACTGAATAAGTTCTTTATTGGTACTCTTTTTGTCTGTTTTTCCTGAACATCCATTATGTAGTAGTTGTGAATTATATACAGATAGATAGATGATAGATACATAGATAGATAAATAAATAAATAGTGTAAACCAAAAACAAAATTTTAAGGCCCTCCAACCCCCTGAATGGACTCCTTCCTTCCTCTTAGCCAGGGCACTCCAAAATTAACCTGAAAGACTGGTTCAGGCCATGACAGGAAGTGGTTTCAGCCATGCCTCACTATGCCCTCCTCCCTTTTGGGATTCAGGATGAGCTCACTAGCATTTAACATCAATGCAGACCTTAAGTCTGATAAGAAACATTTACAATCTATTCTGTCTGAAGTCTGCTACCTGGAGGCTTCATCCACATGATAAAACTTTGGTCTCCACAACTTCTTATAAACCAGACATTCCTTTCTATTGATAATAACTCTTTCAACTAATTGCCAATCAGAAAATTTTCAAATCTACCCATAGCCTGGAAGGCCCCCCACCTTCAAGTTGTCCTACCTTTCTGGACAGAACCAATGTATATCTTAAATGTATTTGACTGACGTCTCACATCTCCCTAAAATGTATAAAACCAAGCTGTGCCCCGACCACCTTGAACACATGTTCTTAGAATCTCCTGAGGGTTGTGTCATGGGCCACGGTCATTCATATTTGGCTTAAAATAAATCTCTTCAAATATTTTATAGAATATGACTGTTTTCAATGATGATTAGATAGATAAACAAATAGAAGATAAATAGATTTGAATCGTGAAATCACCATTTTGTAGGTCAAAAAATAGTCAAATGTACATGGAAGTTATCTTATGATTGTTTTTAAATGAAAATAAAGAGAAGTATAGAAGTTCCTTTAGAAACTAGCAAACAGTAAATTTCCAACATCTATTGAATAAATGAGAAACATAAATAATGGTGTAAACCCACTCAAATTTAGCAAATAAATCAAATAATATTATCCTAAATTATTTTTAAGACACTAAGCTGAAGGCTATGTTACATAGACAATATATTTAAAATCACCTATATTTTCTACACTGTCCAGTTTGTATTTTCATTTTAGGACCCCAAAATTATTCTTCAAGTTTAGAAAGCAATAAATTTACTACTGCAAATTCCAAAAACATGATGATAGTAAAATGACTGCTCTTCTTTACCTGTTTCCAGTGGTAGTAATAATATTTTTAATTGAAATTCTAAACTATGCCCCAAATTGGAAAATCAGTTTGCAAAACAAAACAACAACAGTCTACTATCTAATAATCCTGTGCTTTTTAACCTACTGATATGTCAGCCTGCATTGTTAAGCCAAAGTCGATTATTGTTCCCAAAGGTAACATATAGACCAGTGTCATATTAGTTTTATAAAGAAAACTTATAGTCAAAGGAGGAGAGTGACTTGTTTAAGGTCCTACTTGAATTCTCTACTAACAGTCAGGTTTATTCTCCTGCTTCCAAGAGATTATTTTTTTCACTATGCCACACAAGACGGACAGACTTCTGCAAATGGACTAGAAAAAAATAATGAAGTTCTTCGCTTCTTCAGCTTGTAGAATAGGACTAGAAAATCTTAGCTTTTCCTCTAGATTTCCATTTTCAAGCTGATACATTGTATTTTTTCAGCCCTCTTTACCTGATTGTGGAATATTAGGCAACATTCATTATGAAAAGAAGCTCATAAGTCCTCATTCATCTACTTTGCCTGTTAGTTCTTTTCTTTGAAGCAGATGCTGTATGAAGCAGCAATTTGGGAATGTTTTTGAAAGTATTTTTTAAGGCAGTGAGATGAATTTTAAGAAAGGATAGATCTCGAGGCCACTTGTTTCATCTACTGTTACTACAAAACTCTTTTGGGTGAATGAAAAAGTGGCCATTGGACATAATTTATCTCTCCCACTCAGTAAGAAGCCCAGTCGAATATCCTATTGATTTCACTGAACTACCTACCACAAAGATATTTAGTGAAGTTGGTAGTCAGAGAGGACAAGCCACAGGATGTGTGCCATAGACCAAATACCTCCAGTACAACATTTTGTCAGCTCTGCCTCCATCATGAGATGATCTATTTCAATCGCATGTGAGAAACAATGGATCTTGCAGGTAATAGATAACTCCAAAGTAATAACATCCAACAAAAGCAGAACAGAAATCACTTGAGTACCAGCTTCTAGTCCCTGGGATTGAAAATGAGCTTTCATGGGAGCCTAAACCTAAAAAGGATACATTCTTGTTCTCTAGCATACTTATAAAACTACTATACTTTAAAATGTGTGTATGTTGATCAAAGACAGAAAAAGCAATGACATTTATTATATGTAAACTGTGGCAATGCTAACAGTATACCTGAGATTGATGGGCTAAGTCTCAAAATCCTAGATGTAATTTTCCAGCACGTTTGACTAGCTAAATACATATATATAAAGAGTTTTGGCAACAGTTTTCACTTCATTGTCAATGGTTTTTAAAATATCGACAGAAATAGAGAGGAAATCCTGAAAAGAATGAAATCATTACAGCAAGTTCTACTTGTATATTTTTAGACAATCAGAACAATTCTTTGAAGGCAGTTTGTGGTAATAATTTTACGCACGTTTCCTATATTGTCTGTGCCTGGAATCCACCCTGATCTGGCTTCCTGGCTGGCTGCCCTCCTGTAAACACTGTAAAAATGAAACGCTGCCACAAGAAATTGTCTTCAAGGCAGGCCACTCTACTAAAGTCCACGCCACAGTGGCAGTTTGAGTTAGGAAAACAAACTACTTCATCAGATTCTAGAAATTCAAGGAATTACTAGGAAATGAATGTTGAGCCTTTTTTTCCTTTAGGAATAGTAGAAATGACGAGGATGATGAGGATGACAATATATTGAGCACCTAATGTGAACATATTGATAAAAGCACTGAGTTACACACTGAATACATTTAACCCCTTCCTTGTAACAACACTACAGGACGGCTTTATTCTCCCAAATTTGCAGGTTGAATTACAAAGTCTGATAGGGGTGAAGACATTTGCCCAAACTTTGATGGCATGAGGCCTGTCCCCAGCCCAGCACATAACCAGCAGAGCTAAAATTCTAACTCATTCAGCAATCAGCTAGCTGACAGGCTCCTAAAGTCAGCAGCGGCAGTCAGCTGAGTCCTGAACAAAATAAAGCATGATAGAATAGTGCTTTCAACAGAGAATGAGTGATTTCTACTGTCATCTATCTTTTAAACCAGTTAGCATGCCTCCCAAGAAGTTGCCTAGGTCTCAACAAAAACTAGAGAAAGGATAATAAGAGAAAAGTGTGAAGTATGTTGACATGAAATCCAAAAAGAATATTTAAATGAACTTTGAAAAATAACCTTTAATCCTATCCAAGTAAATTATATCTATCCTTACTGAATGTGACTTTTGCTGTCCAATGATGAGAATAGAAAAATATGTGTGTATATATATATATATATGACAATTTGAAATAAAGTAAAATGTGACATGACCATCAGCACATACAATCTTTGTTTTCAACACAGAATTACATAATTTTAATCAACACAAAATCAGTTTCTACCAAACACCGCCAGTTGAATGATATTTTTTAAATGTCAGTTGAGAGAAGTTCCAAATTATTTGGAAAGCAAATGACAGTTTCAATATCTTGCTTTAGTCATTTATTATTTACTCTTTCATTCTACAAAGAGTTATTGAACAGTATCATTATGCTAGCATCTCAGGATAAAATCGTGGGCAAATAAGCATGAAACAAGATCTGTGCCTTTAAGGAGCTAAATGACCCGGTGATATCCATTTTTCTTACTTAAAAATGTATATAAAAAGTGTGAGCTGGGCACCGTGGCTCACACCTGTAATCCCAACACTTTGGGAGGCTAAGGCAGAAGAACTGCTTGAGCACAGGAGTTCCAGACTAGCCTGGGCAACATGAAGAAACCCAATCTCTACAAGAAATACAAAATTTAGCTAGGCATAGTGGTGCGTCCCTGTAGTCCCAGCTACTCAGGAGGCTGAGGTGGGAGGATTACCTGAGCCTGGGAGGTGGAGGCTGAAGTGAGCTATGATTGTGCCACCGTACTCCAGCCTGGGCAATGGAGTGAGACCCTGTCTCAAAAAAAAAAAAAAAAAAAGTGTGCATTAAGTTCCTTCTATGTGCAAAGTATTTTGTTTTATCCTTAGACCAGGAAGGGGACATATTCACAATGTCTACTTGAAATTATGTCTGCTAAAGGCATAAAGAAGAAATCCAGCTGCAGTGAATCAGGAAGAGAAGTTGGAGCTGGTATGGAGTACAGATTAAAGTGAGGTGTAGACAGTTCAGAGATGGGTTGTGGGCAAGCAAGCCTGTTTGAGACTCTCTACTCTTCATTCTGTTAAACTAAATTTGGCCTGACACTGCCTCCTTACTTTGAGTTTCTATGTAGATAACTACAACCTAGTTTAAGAGTATAGTCTTGTAACAAGTAGTTGAGTCTCAGATGAGCTTCAGCCAATCACATGCTGCCAACTATAAAAATGTGTCCATATTAGGCAACTGCCAAGCTGTAACCAATGTAGCTATTTCTGCATGTCACTTGCTGTTTCTATCTATAGATACTCCCTGCTTGTATTGCTGGGTGGAGCTCTTTGAACCTCTGCTGGTTCTGAGCGTTGCCTGATTCATGAATTATTCTTTGCTCAAATAAATTCTGTGAAATTTACTTTGTCTGAAGATTTTAACAACCCCAACCTACAATTGTGGTTGATGATGAGCAGCAAAACCATATTGTAGAAAAAATGTAAACGTTTGGTAAGGAAACCTGGGCTTTAGTCCCACTGCCTCTGCTAATGTACTGTGACATCCAGCATGAGTACTTTCTCCCCTTTGTGTTCAGTCTCCTCAGATGGAAAGTAAGAGAACTTGGACTAGGTGATCTATAAGTTCCCTTCAATTAATTTCAGCAAGTAAAACTTTATGTTCTATTTTATTCTGAGGAGGAATTATGTATGTAAATACATTTTTACTTCTAATGTCAGCAACTTTACTGTCCTTAATAGAAAGATTTAGTAATCCATAAGTGTCATTATCATTTCCAAAACACCTTTTAATGCTTGTTTGCAAATGGCAAATGAGCTATGTGTGAATAGAGTGTAAATATTAATCAGGTAATCTCAGTCTGTATTATATTGAAAGATCAATGTGAAAGTAAAAGATTCAATTGACTATTCAGGTATTTTATAAATACCATGCCTTCCAGAAAGGGCTTTACTCACATGAGGTGACATTGGCAGTCACCTACTTGCTGTGATTTGAGGGATCTCTATTTCTAAATTATATGCATCACTGTATCTGAAATTCTACCATTGCTGCTTTATTTCTTCCTGTTAAGACTTTGAGATTTCTCATCCAAGATGCAAATGCCCCTTAGAGAGTTCACTGCAATAGGCCATAAGCAGAGAAAGACATTAATGGGAGAAAATATAAAGCATGTAAGTTTTCATTACCAGGAGAAAAAAAAAAAAAGAAGATGTGAAGTGGGCTGCCTTGGAGACACTTTCTACAAAGAAAATCCTGGGCAATTGGAGGCCATATGAAAGCATCGGGTGTGTCAGAAGGGAGGTTTGGCTGTGTCGGGAAAAGAAATGCTGAGCAGGGTGGGAGAATGCAAAAGACAAATTTTGTCCTCTTTATCATTTTTCCAGGGGTTAGCCTTGGTGGCAGATGTTTGTCATCTAGTCAATAAAACTAGGGGTGACTGAACTCTTCATAGTTAATCCTGAGACATTTTAATTGTTTAGATATGTTCACGAACATGTCAAGAGTGGTTGAAATTAAATGAGATAATGCACATGAAATGATTTGTATCAACTGAAGTATGAAACAGATGTTATTGTTTTTATTTGATAAGGAAAGCAAGGGCAAGGGGCTTTAGAGGATAAAGGTTAAGGGAAGTAGCTATATAAATATGTAAAATTATGTCTGCCATCATAGGCTAATTTAGCCCAAAAAGTAATTTTGCCCTTTCTTAATCATAACATCAATCCCTCTCTTCTGAACCAAAACATTGGAACTTTTAGAGAAAACCTTTCCCTGCCTGAACACAGTAGAGAAGTAACACAGAAGACAAGGCTTTTATCAGGAAAAGAGGTTCTAGAAGCCGTTAACAACCAGCATGCCCAGAAGACACTGGGGTTTCATAGGGGAGAATTTCCATTCTATTTCAAGTAGAAAAAAAAGTGATACAGATTAAGTTTCAAATATCAGCTAGAATTAACCCATTTACCCAGAATCCATTTAACCAATGATCTGTGAAGGACAGTCATTCTGAACTCACCTTTGAGCTTCCCATTTACGGAAAATAAGTTGTATATAAATTTCCATGTGTTTACCCAGCCACGGTGTCAGCAATAATTAGAGAATGATTATAAAACATTACTATTTTCCAAAATTGATCACAGGATTAATTTTGGCATAGCTAAGGACCAATTCTCTATTCTCAACTATGTGTGATGGTCAGTCAGCCTCTGAAGCCCCTTTGGATCATAAAAGCATAATAAACATAAAGTAGCTCCAACCTCAAACAGGAAACAGACATCTTCTAATTTCTATATGAAAATCTGAATAGTTCTCTTCCATGATTTTCCGGTAATCTGAACTTATGCTCATGAAACTGGACTCTCCAACATAGTTTCAAGCATCAAATCATATTATTCTAGATTCAACTTCCCTGTTTTTCAAACTTGATTCTCTTTGTTCCTTCTTTTAACATTTTTTTCCTGTTGATATGTAGAAAGAACCAGGTGTTTGTCCTGATTTCAAAGAAAAAAATAATAGCCAGAATATTGCACTCATGCATCTCCATAGAGTCAACGCTTTCTACCTGAGGGTGTCTTTAGCAGAGAAAATAGCCTGGAGACAGAAGTACCCCTGGGAGCAGTTAAGTTACGGCTAGGGGAAGACAGAACACTGAGGTATGTTACAGAGAGATGCAAGCTCAAAGATCAGGCTTTCTGCATATTTCTGGCTGATTACTACCTAAGTCCCCAGAAAATTTCTGACCAGCCATGGACGTTTTATGAAGGTTGAGTTACTGGAGTGACATAGCCAAGCAAACATTGTTCCAATTTACGCAACCACATAGGATCTAGGTAATCTCTTACCACACCTTTTGTGCCATAATAACATAAACTAAGCTTTTGAAGGGATACGGATCAGAGAAGAAGAATCTTCCCCCAACCGTATCCCTCTTTAATGGCCACAGAAGAATAAGAAATGAGAGCCTCACGGAAATTAGAAACAGAGGCAGCTGGTTTAGCTATTGTCATTCCTCTGTCAAGGCTCTTGCTGATCATGCCTGGTAAAACCAATGCAATAGCACTTTATACCGTTAAACTGGCAAAAATTAGACAGCTGACAATGCCAAGTAAAGACAGTGATAGGGAGGTGTAACGATCCTTGTGCACTGCTTGGGAAGAGGTAAAATGGTTTGACATTTTTAGAGAGAATTTGGAGCACTTAATCAAAATACAAGTTCACATTCCTCAAGATCCATTGGCTCTGTGTGTGTGTGTGGGGGGGGGGGGGGGGGTGTGTGTGTATGTACATAAACTCTCACATAGGCCCCGAAAGAGGCCTGTAATGAGGATGTTTATCTCCAAGGCAACTTGAGTATCCATTATCAGTAGAGTGAATAGCAAAAAGATAGTGGATGCCCACATTGATTTAAGCAACAGATTAGATGTACACGTAGTAACATAAATGGATCTTATACATCTAGTTGGGAAAAAATAAGAAACAGAATAAAATAAATATTGCAATACCTTATGCATAACTCTAAGATACAGCTACACAAAACCACAATATATATTTAGAAACAAAAATTGCAAATAGAAAGATTCACATTAAAACACTCTAGAACAAGGGTCCCCAGCCCCCAGGCCATGGACCAGTACTGTTAGGAACCAAGCCACACAGAAGGAGGTAGTGGCAGGTGAGCAAGTGAAGCTTCATTTGTATTTACAGCCACCCCCCCATCATTTGCATTACCCCCGAGCTCCGCCTCCTGTTAGATCAGCAGAGGCATTAGATTCTCACAGGAGCACAAACCCTATTGTGAACATGCAAGGGATCTAGGTTGCATGCTCCTTATGAGAATCTAATGCCTGATGATCTGTCACTGTCTTCCATCACCCCCCAGATTGGACTGTCAAGTTGCAAGAAAACAAGCTGAGGGCTCCCACTGATTCTACATTACAGTGGGTTGTATAATTCTTTCATTATATATAACAGTGTAATAATAATAGAAATAAAGTACACAATAAATGTAATGTGCTTGAATCATCCTGAAACCATCCCCTGATGCCCTGCCTGGTCTGTGGAAAAACTGTCTTCCACAAAGCCAGTCCCTGGTGCCAAAAAGGACTGCTGCCTGTGGGGGAAGGGAAGAGAATAAAAGTAAGAAATGGGGATAAAAGAGAAAAAGGAAGAAATGATAATTCTAGAATCATGATAATTTTCCTTGAACTTGGAAATATGTTTAATGTAATCATCTGTATCTGAGTCCAAACAACATTTCATCTATGGAGTTTGACTCGTGTAGTTCTTCTCATTCTTTGTTCTCTTCCTTTATATCAACAGTCTTTTTCTGACATGATATAAAATCATGTGCTTATGACATGCATTAAAAAGGAGAAGTGCTGGATCCAATATCCTTGGTCTAATGGATCCCCTTGCAGAGATACAGGGCTCCCTACACACACTGGGATATCTAGGTACAAGCCCAAAGTTCATATACAGACTTTCTAAAATCATTGTATTTAAAAGCAGAAAAGTGCCGGGCACAGTGGCTCACATCTGTAATCCCAATACTTTGGGAGGCTGAGGTGGGCGAATCACCTGAGGTCGCGAGCTCAAGACCAGCCTGGCCAACATGGTGAAACCCCGTCTCTACTAAAAACATGAAAAACAGCCAGGCATGGTGGCAGGTGCCTGTAATCCCAGCTACTCAGGAGGCCAAGGCAGGAGAATCACTTGAACCCGGGAGGTGGAGGTTGCAGTGAGCCGCGACTGTGCCATTGTACTCCAGCCTGGGTGACAAGAGCAAAACTCTGTCTCAAAAGAATAAAAAATAAAAATAAATAAATAAAAGACTGTAGATATCAATCAAAACCCTCACATCTTATAAATGAAGTGGCTAGAACAAGATAACAAGTGACACAGAGAGAATGCATAGCACTTAACCCAGTTAGGAGATTCTCCACTATATACTTGTACAACACATTACATATTTGAATTACTACTGTCTTGTATAATTTGCCACTATTTCATCCTATGTTTTTCAGTGCAGTAGCAATTTTTTTTTTACCTCTCTCACTGTGTCCAACTCAACAAAAATGTTTATCAATGAATAGAAGCTAATTCATTGTACAATATTGATTAAGCTACCCTGCTATCGGTAAAGGTATAGGGTCAATAACTGCAAGAACTAACTACTTCCTTCTGGAAATGTATCTACTGGTCATTGTGAGATCTGGATTCACAGCAGACCTTTATGAAAATTAGGTGAGTCTTGATTACATCAGTGAGTTGGTATCATAATGAAGAAACAAATTATCTAAGAGGATTCTTGTTTCACCTCAATTCTCACCCAAACACAGCAAATTAATTAAACCACAACTCAAGATAGAGTTCAGTACTTTCTACTTGTTAAATCCTTTAATCTAATATGGAATTAACCTCATTGGAACCTTGTCACATTGATTTCTCTGCAACTAACGTGTCACAATATGACATGCAGGAGGTAGCAAACAAAACTTTTACATACACTCTAGTTATAACAGCATTTGTCATATTCCTGCACACCATGTTGGTCCACACCTCTGTGCCTTTGCCATGTTACCCAGCAGCCAGGAGGTTCTCAAGGCCTGGTTAATTTTTACTTATCTTTTAAGACTCAACTCAAGTATCATTCACCCAGGAAATCTCCTTGAGCCTGCATTAAATATTCAAGAAGTAATCTGAGGCCAAGCATGGTGGCTAAGGCCTGTAATCCTAGTACATTGGGAGGCAGAGGCAGGTGAATTGCCTGAGCTCAGGAGTTCGAGGTCAGCCTGGCGAACATGGTGAAACCCCATCTCTACTAAAATACAAAAAAATTAGCCCGGCATGGTGGCCTGTGCCTGTAGTCCCGGCTACTCGGGAGGCTGAAGCATTAGAATTGCCTGGACCTGGGAGGCTGATGTTGCAGCGAGCTGAGATAGCGCCACTGTACTCCAGCCTGGGCGACAGAGGGAGACTCCGTCTCAACAAAAACAACAACAAAAAGTAATCTGTGTGTTTGTCTCTTATGCTCAGCCCAGTCAAAGCTACAAGAATGCAGGAACTGAGTTTCTTTCTATATTCCCTATATTCATCTACCCAATTCCTAACTTATAATAGGGGCTTAATAATTGAACAGAACAGATATAAGAGAACTAAGAAAGCCAAGATCAGGGACCCAATTAGATTTTTCAGATATATCAATCCAGAGGTTACAGTCCAGCCTGGTCCAAGTGGAATGGAGTTTACAACTAATTAATCACAGCCAGTTACGGATTTATGTTTTTCCCTCTCCACTGATATGGTTTGCATCTGTGCCCCCACCAAATCTCATGTCGAATTATGATCCCTAGTGTTGGAGACGGGCCTGGTGGGAGATAATTGCATCATGGGGGTGGCGTTTTCATGAAGAGGTTAGCACCATCCCCTCAGTGCTGTTCTCGTGATAGTGAGTGAGTGAGTGAATTACCACATCTGGTTGTTTAAAAGTGTATAGCACCTCCCCCCCTCTCTCTTCCTCCTGCTCGTACCATGTAGGACACCTGCTCCTGCTTTGCTTTCTGCCATGAGTAAAAGCTTCCCGAGGCCTCCCCAGAAGCAGAAGCTGCCATGCTTCCCGTACAGCCTGTAGAACTATGAGCCAATTAAACCTCTTTTCTTTATAAATTACCCAGTCTCAGGTATTTCTTAATAGCAGTGCAAGGATGAATTAATACAACCACTCCTACAGCTTTACTTAATTAGTCTTAAAAAAAAGGTTACAGTCTAAGGGATAGGGTAGTACCATAGGTTCAGACAGGCAAAAACAGCTCAGTTAGGTCAGTGTAGGGTAGAAGGTAAGCTGTTCTCTCAGGTCAGAATCTGGCAAACGGTTCACGGTTCACGGTTCACGAGTGTAAGTTTCAAGTAAGAGGAAGCAGTTACTCAGGTTCTGAACCTAGGCAACAAAGTGTCAAAGACTCAGGCAGGATACCAGATAATAAAGGATCAGAATACCAGGAAATTAGAACTGGCTACAAAGCCAATAACTCTAGCCAGGGCTCTCTATAAACTTCAGGTCAAGTACAGTCTGGTCTCAGAATTTGGGCCAACCCAAGATCCAAGTTGGCAATAAATCAAAATAGGTCGCTAGTAAGAACAGCAAAGAGATCAAGAACAAACCAGCTTTTAAATAGCTTCCATGTCAATCAACATGAATTCGTAGGACAAGGCTACATCCTAATATCTCTACCTAAAATGCCTAAGATTGGAGCTCTTATAGTAATACAACATAAGCAGAGTATATTCTTATAAAATCTCCCAGCTTGGTTTCAATGAATATTCTTATGTATGAAAGTAATGCTATCATTCCAAAACAACTGTATTCACAATCTAGGGAGGGGCCAGGCAAGGTGGCTCATGCCTGTAATCGCAGCACTTTGGGAGACCAAGGCTGGTGGATCACCTGAGGTCAGAAGTTCCAGACCAGCCTGGCCAACATGGTAAAAACCTCATCTCTACTAAAAATACAAAAATTAGCCAGGCGTGGAGGCTGGCACCCGTAGTCCCAGCTATTCAGAAGGCTGAGGCAGGAGAATCGCTTGAACTCAGGAAGTGGAGATTGCAGTGAGCCGAGATCGTGCCACCGCACTCCAGCCTGGGCGACAAGAGTGAAACTCTGTCTCAAAAAACAAAAACAAACAAAGATTTAGAGAGGGCTTTAAGTGCTCCCACTACCAACAACAATGGCAAAAATGTAAAGTAACTCATATGTTAAGTAGTTTGATTTAGCCACTCTACAATGTACATATTTTAAAACAACATGTTGTGCACAATAAGTTTACACGACTTTTGTCAGTTAAATAAATATATAAATGAGATCTACAGAGGAAAAATGTTAAATACTTCAGAAGTAGTATTGTCTTATATAAGCCTTCTGATAGATTTCTAGGAAATAGAATTTTAATTCTCATATGAGAAAACTGCTTATTTGACTACAATGTCAACCTAAAGTTTTAAAATGTATAGTTATTGTTATGTGTTAACATATGACTTTAAATCTTTAGATTTAAAGCTGCAGGTTTATTTATCAGAAAATCAATCTCAAAAGTAAAATTATAGCTTCCAAAGATGCTATCTAATAGCCTGAAAAGTTGTTATTTTTGCAAAGTCGGCTTTCTCCACAGTCACCTCAGTTTGAAACTTTGTTGGAGGATCAGCCCTTTCATCAAAGCCCCATACGGTGAAGCTTCTCAGGCAGATGTCAAGTGACAGCTTTTCCGGGATGCCAAGGAGTTATATCCTTCCCCGAAAATATTTTAGGAGAAAAAATTACCTCAGTATCAGTGGATAATG
Source organism: Gorilla gorilla gorilla (assembly GCF_029281585.2). Classification (NCBI taxonomy): domain Eukaryota; kingdom Metazoa; phylum Chordata; class Mammalia; order Primates; family Hominidae; genus Gorilla; species Gorilla gorilla. Next base: position 57,183,336 of record NC_073224.2, on the reverse strand, counting down.
TAGTAGCAATGACAAAAAATGATTTAAAAATTTTTCCAGACTGGGTTTTTTAAAATAAACTTCCAGAAGCCATTACCAAACTTCCTTCCCCAATAAAAGCATTCTGATATAAAAGAACTAGCATGGGTATCTCAGGCTTTGTTTCATAGAGGAATGATTGCCCTGTTAGAGCAATCCACTGATACTTCAGCAAGAACATTCTTGAAGACTTTAGATTACAGAGGGTGGGTGATTGGAAAAGAATTTAAGATGTTAGAATGTTTACTGGGTTATCAGAGATGGGAGAAGTGGGATAGGATTTAGGGCAGAGAGTCAGTCAAGTGTGCAGCCTCTTCCTCACTTTTACTTAACTGAATAAAATGAGGAAAGCCAGAGAAAGGCTTTAAAATTAACTAACAAATAGTAGCAGAACTGGTTTCTTCCAAGGCACCCTTTGACAGTAGCAAGCATTCTTTTCTCTCCTTTGACATGGATTTGGGATTCTTGTTTTGGCATTACATACACACAGTGCATTCTTCATGGGAAGTAGACATTTAGTCCCAATTCTAAAATTTTGTTCTAATAAAAACTTTGTCAAAATGCAATGTGGTGTCCTAGATGAAATCATGGAATAGAAAAAAAAAAGACATTTGTGGAAAAACTAGAGAAATTTGAGTAAAATCTGAAGTTTAGTCAATAGTAATGTGCAAATGTTGATTTCTTAGTTTTTCTAAATATACCAGGGCGATATGTGATGTTAACAAGGAAAACTGGGCTATACAGAAACCCTCTGTAAAATCTCTGTAAACTTTGTATATATAAAATTACTTCATAATAACAGGGGTTTTGTTTTTAACTCTACGCTATGTTTGTCAATAAGAAGAGGATAGCAAATTTACCACTCTGTACAAAACTTATTTCACCCATGCTGCCTTTGAAATGCACATAAAATATATTAAATCTCCTAATAGCTAAACTAATAATTCTAACTTGTTTTAGAAGAACAGATGTATAAATGCATCTGGAACTGCTGTAAACTCATTATAAATCAAGTTATAGATGAAAAAGTATTCAAAAAATATAAAAATGTGAAGATATAAATTCATATGGCTCTTGAAAGAATAATAAATTCAATTAATGAGCATTGTGAATTTCACATTTTTATAGGAAAGTAACTTCTATAAAAGCAATGGAAAAGCTAAGTTATATAGTAAGTCAGTCTGTAGGAATTAGGATTAAAAATGTTGGAAATGGTTAGCATAGGATAAACAAATTGAATAATAATTATTTTTTTTTGAGACTGGTAGTATCATTACTCTGTTGCCAAAGTGAATGCAGTGGTGTGATCACAGCTTAAATATTTTGATGAATGAGATTCACTGATATTTTGTCTATGCATTTCTGTACATGCATACTAAAAGGCACATGTCTAATTATTCACTGTTGTATAATAAAATACGCTGAAATACAGATGATCTTCAAATTACAATGAGGTTATCTCCCAATAAACCTGCTGTAAATTGAAAAAAAAAGCAATGAAAACTTCTTTTCACTATTACTCGCTAAAAAGAGCAAATTATTAATTAATTTCAATTTAATAAAATCTTATTAATGGTCGGTGACCCACTGCTCTGATATATTGGGGTAGGGGTGAGAGGTACTGAATAAACATAAAAACATGATACTGAATATTTGTTGATTCACAAATTCTGCAAGAGCTTTTCCTGAATATATGTCTGTGGCTTGAGCCACTGAAAGAACAAACTTGGTAAGTAAAAATAAATAGCTATATAAAAAATTAATGTGGAAAAGGAAAATCCAATTTTACTTTATAAATTTGCCATTTAAATATTCCTTAAAATGAATTCCTATTCAGTCTAAAGGCAAGAAATAAATGTGGTAAGATCTAACAGAGTGATGATTAGAGATGCAACAAAAATACAGTAATAGGTATTGACAGATGCCACAGGAAACAGCGTCCTCATAGAGATTCCCCAGGAACCACCATTACGATCCATCCTCCTGTTTGCACTGGGCTAATCTATAATCACCGTAGATAATTAATCCTGTTCCTATTTTTAAAAGATATACAGAAAGGACACTCACACGGACTCCCTCAGTTGTACATTGCAACATTTAGCAAATCTCATTGCTGAAGTTTTTCCTTACTTTAGTTTCCAAATCACTATGTAATTCTATGAAAGAAAAACAGAGAGGATATTAGTACATTAGGATATCTAGCAATCTTTTCTGTGTTGCTATAGAGTTATCAATCCCTCAGAGATTGATGGCTTCTAGATGAATGAATAAAGTAAAGCTTCTGATACTTTGCCCCAGGATATTGACAAACCAACTTCCCCAGTGTGACTCCCATTCTGACTCACCCCAACATATCCCAAACTGGAATAGCAGACCTATGAAACTGATGCTGAAACAGCCACTGTACTCTTCTTAATGTCACAGTGCTCTCTAATACAATATACATACTTACAAAATATATAGAAACATCATCAATAAGGTTGGATATGGCTGCCTTTTTGAGATTTGGATTAGAATAGGAATACATTAAGAAAATAAAATCTCTTTGTGAGATCTAATATGATATAAACTTTACATTAGTAAAGTTCCACAATAATACCCCAAAGCAGGTAGCTCATTAAGAAAATATTGTCCCATAAACAATTTATCCATATAACTTATTATTTTTATGTAAGTTTCATATGATTTCTTTAAAATATATTTTTCATACTAAGGAAGTTGGGAAATTTACTCAGACACTAAAATTAACAAATTACCCTGGATTTGCAATTCAATTAATTGTCCTTTCTTTGTGTTTCTTGGCAGGCCCAGAATACTTTGTAAAATTTAGCTCTAACTAATGTTGACAAAATATTTTAGGCCACTGGAAATGTCAGTAATGTCATTTTCCAGGCCAGTTTCAAATTGAAAACATGTTCATACTTTGCACACAGTTTTGTCACACAACTTCTCCTCAGTGAACTCACGGCAATTTAAATATTTTTAAATACAGTTATTTGTGGATACTATATGGCAATTTTTGATCAACCAAGTGAAAATAGATTTATTCGAAAATGTTTATTTCTTTGTATTAAAAATGTTTAAAGCATTAATATTAACTTTATGTGGCAAACTATGTAATTTTTTTAGACATTACCAAATTATCCTCACAGTACCCAGGCCAGCCAGTATTTTCTCCATTGTATCCAGAGTTAATAAAAAGCAGAATGGAAAAGTGATCTTGTGCCTTAAATTCTAGCTTAGTGTTATGCCCATAAGATCCTTTTTCATAAGAATCATGTGAATTTTTCATTATAGTGAAACTTGTAGATAGATTGAGCTACCTATAGCTTGAGCCACTTTCTTAAAGAATGAACTCGGCAAGTAAAAATAAAGTAAATAACTGTATAAAAATCAATACAGCAAGGAAAAATCAGGTTTCGTTTAATGAATTTGCCTTTTAAATCTTTACCCAAACAAATTCTTCTTCTATCTAAAGGCAAGAAAAAAAAATGTATTGAGATCTAATAGAGTGATTTGGGGGAACAACAGTGAAATAGTGGTAATAGGGATAGGATGGAAGAATGAATTTAGGAATACTTTGCCCCTTGGCAAAACCTGAGTCTTCTTGTTAGATAATATGATTCCAAAACTCTGCCTCCGGGTAACAGTTTCTTCCACTCACTCTTTAGTTTTAGTTCTACCTGTGAGAATGACTGAGAAGTTTTTCCTAAAATCAAGTACAGCAGCCCCTCCTTATCAGCAGGGGATACGTTCCAAGACCCCTAGTGGATGTCTGAAAGCTCAGATAGTATCAAACCCAATTGCCATCAATAAGAACATGTTTCTGTCCATGCCTTTCATCCACAAATTTGATGCCTTTTCCATGTTAACTAATCACTTACCATGTACTGTGGCTGAAACGCACAGTTTGAGGTGCAACAGCAAAATTAGCATGAAACTCTTTTTCCTTCTTCAAAATATCACAGATGGAAGCTCTGTTCTTACCCACAGACGTTAGCAACCTCAGCATGCCATTTTTTCCTTTCCTTATGAAGCCAAGAACTTTCAGCTTTTCACTCAAAAGAAGTATTTCACAGCTTCTCTTTGGCATATCCAAACTGCCAGCATCACCACTCTTGCATGTTGGGGCCGTTATTAAGTAAAATAAGGGTTATACGAATACAAGTGTTTCAATACCGAGACAGTGGATCTGATAGCCAAAATGGCTATTAAGTGACTAAGGGCAGGGTAAAAGAAAAGAATGTACAGGTAATGTGTAGACAAAAAGATAAACATGGGGTTGGCCTTACAGAGACATGGAAGGCTGGATTTCAGCGGAAGACAACAGACTGAAAGGATTAGCAAGCACAGAATTGGGCCTGGTCTGGAATGTCCTGGGGGACTAGGCAGGTTATCAAAGTGGGGAAACAAGGAGAGGCGTAAAAAAACTCACTCTCTAGGTGCTATTCAATGGAAACAGAGTTTCAATTATACAAGTTGAATAAGCTCTAGAGATCTGCTGTACGATATCATGCCTGTAGTAAACAATACTGTATTGTTATGCCTAAAATTTTGTTCAGATGATAGATTACATGTTAAACGTTCTTACCACAACTAAAATAATAATTCATTCACTGGACAGGACAGAGGTGTCTTCATCACTGAGCAAGGCAAGGAAGGCCCTGCCATTAGAATCAAGATATAAATTCAGAGCACTGAAACATCATCAATTAATGTTGAATAGAAAGAATCATTGGTCCAGTAAAGGATCTGTAGTTTCACCTTTATGCTTCTTTTTTTCTTTCTAATGTAATCTACTCTCCCATCTCCTTATCAAAACAGAAACAAATCTGTTATCATTCATACTCATACTTTATGTGTAAATGTTTCAGATATATTCCATTTAAATTTTTGTTTCTGATTATAGAAGGAAAGTCTTTGAATACTGTTAGTGAACAGCTCTCACAAATGGATAAGTCAGTTTTCTAACTCAGGAAAGACTCAGCTGATTCCAAAGATTCACCTGGCTTGCCATATCAGACTTCTTTATTTTAAGGCAGAGTCTTGTTCTGTTGCCCAGGCTGTAGTGCAGTGGTACAATCATAGCTCACTGCAGTCTTGGGCTCCTGGGCTCAAGCAATCTTCCCGCCTCAGCCTCCTAAGTAGCTAGGACTAGAAGCGCATGTCATCGTGGCTCACTAACTTGGTGTGTGTGTGTGTTTTAAATTTGTAGAGACAAAGTCTCACTATGTTGTCCAAGCTGATCTTGAACTCCTGGCCTCAAGTGATCTTCTGGCCTTGACCTCACCAGACATCTTTGATATGAGAAGTCAGCTGTTGCATCATTGTGGAGTTTAGGAAGCCTGAGAAGATCCCCACCTCTCTTGTCTCTTCATTTTTTTCACTGAAGCCCTTTCATCCTTCCTCCTTTTCAAATCTCTTTACTTTTCAATATCCTTGATATATCAGTTTAAATTTCATTCCTAGCAACTTTTTCTTTCCCCTGCATTCATTTGTTGCTTTTGTGATACCTAAAATTCCTTTACTATCATCATGCTATGTTAAAATTTCCTGTTTACTTGCCTGTTCTCCATTAGACTACAAATTTAAAGAAAGAAGTGGCCAGGCTTATTTATGTACAGTTGCAGCCTCAGCACCTGGACTAGTGTTCACCATTTAAAAATAAGCATTCAAGACATATTTGTTGGAGAAAAGAATAACTACATAAGCCAGGGATCCAAGTTCTGCTCTCTCCTTTTACCTGTAACTCTAAGTCTCTCCTGCAATTTTATCTTTACTTCCACTCACTTCAAAGCATAGTGTGTAATCCAGCAACCCCATAGCATTATAGTTTAAAATGTCTACAGCCTCAAAGACTGGCAGGACTGTTCAATTTCTTTATCGACACTGCCATCATCCCAAAGCAGGCCACAGTCTCCTCTTTCCTGAACCATTGTAGTAGTAAGACAAGGTCTCCTTGCCATCACTTTTGCACATCTTCAGACTATTCTCCCTGGAGGAATGAGGGTCTTTTGAAATCGTAAATCACATCCTTTCTCATTTCCTTAACACTCTGGAATGGCTTACCAAGAGTTATCTGTGTACAGAACAGATTCTCAGGATTTCATTTGGGTGGTAGGGGAAGAGATATTGATCTTTAAATAATCAGAGGAAGTTCTTCACCTCTCTGATGCCAAGTTCTGCCCAGCCACCCTACTGCACTCAGTGTTTCTGATCAGCTCAGCCTCTGTTTGTTGATCTCATTCATCTGATTGTTCACCGGGCACTGGTAAGGCAACATTCTAAACCTACTAATTCAATGCACAACTTGATGTTTGAAGAGTCTCTGTTCTATTTTCTCTACTAAGAACTCTTCCACTGACTAAAGCCTACTAATATTTGAAGATTCCATTCAATTGTCCTCTTATCTAGGAACCTTCACCTGAGCCCCCAGAATAGATCAGATGCCCCCTTTGTGCTCCCTTAGCACCTGATACATAGCTCTTTCAGAATTCATTGCAATATAGTGCAATCATCTTTATTTTTGTCTATGTCCTTTACTAGACTGTTTCTTCATTCATTTCACATGTACCCACCAAGCATCTATTATGTTCCAGAATTGTTCTGGGTTCTTGGAATGTCTTGGTGAACAAAATATCACAGCTCCCTGACCTAGAGGAACTTACACTCTAGCAAGAAGAGATAAATGTCAATCCACTTTAAAAATAATTAAAATATACATTATGATATAGTTTGGATGTTTGTCACCTCAAATCTCATATTGAAACGTGATCCTCAATGTTGGAGGTGGGGCCTAGTGGGAGGTGTTTGGGTCACAGGGATGGCTTGGTGCCCTCTGTACAGTAATGAGTGAGTTTTTACCCTTGGTTCACAGGAGAGTTGATTGTTTAAAAGAGCCTGGCATCTCTCTTGCTATGTGATACAGCAGCTCTCCTTTTCTTCTGCCATGAGTAGAAGCTTTTTGAGGCCTCACTATAAGCCTAACAGATGCTGGATGCCTTTCTTGTACAGCCTGTAGAACCATGAGTTAAATAAACCTCTTTCCTTTGTAAATTACCCATCCTCAGGTATTCCTTCATAGCAGCACAAAACAGACTTAACACACATTATCATAAGAGAAAGTGAGAGCAAATAGAGCAGGGAAGGGAATCAGGCACATGTGCAGGAGGTAGGGGTGAAGACAGGGAGCAGTATTGGATAGTGTGGTCAATGCCAGACATTGACAGGGTGATGGGAGAGCAAGGACATGAGGATATGCGAGAGTAGCCCCAGAGGAAGAGCATTCCAAGTGAAGACAGTAGTTAATGCAAAGCTGTTAAGTAGGAGCTGCCTGATGTTTTCAAGGAACAACAAGTTGGCCAGGGTACTTGAAGTAAAGGGAGTAAGGGGAGAGTGGTAGGGAAAGGAAATCAAGGACGTGTAATGGGTTTGAAATAATGTAAGGTCTTATAGGTTATTATAAGATTTTGGCTTTTACCCTGAATGAAACAGGCAGCCATCTCAGGACTTTCAGCAGAAACAATTACATAGTAATTTACTTTTTAAAAAATGTGTTCTGGCACCTTATTTGAGGTTAAAGTAACAGGATGGAGACAGGAAGCCCTGTTAGAAGACTATTTTAGTAAGAAAAGAGATGACGGTGACTCAGACCAAGAGTGGTGAGCAGTGGGCAGGTTATACTTTAAAACTTTACAGACAGAACAGACAGCATTTCCTAACAGATTGATGGGCAGAGGGAGGAAAAGATAGGAGTCAAGTATAATTGCAAGATTTTTGGATCAAGTAACTGAAGAAAATAAAATGAAATTGGCATCAACTGAGATGAGCTCACCAAGAGAGTCCGTGTAAATAAAGAGGTAGGTCAAGGTCTGAGCCCTGCAGCCCTTCAACACAAAATAGCAGGGGAAAAGAGTAGGAACTGAGGAAAGACATCAAGAAAGAATGCCAGGAAGACAAAAGGAAAAGCAAGCATGTCTGGCCTGCAAAAGCCTTAAAAGTACTGCAGAAGTTCTTCCTGTTGTGTGTATCATAAGAACATTAATATGACATAGCAAGAGATTTGAAGTGGAGTTGGGAAGGGGGAATGCTTTAGTCTGAATGTTTATGTCCCTTCAGAATTCATTTGTTAAAACCTGACCCCCAATGTGATGGTATTAAGGATGAGTCCAGCCAGATGGGGTGGCTCACACCTGTAATCCCAATGCTTTGGAAGGCCAAGGTGAGCGGATTGCTTGAGTCCAGGGGTTTGAGACCAGCCTAGGCAACATGATGAAACCTTGTCTCTAAAAAATACAAACATTAGCAGAGTGTGGTGGTGCATGCCTTTGGTCTCAGCTGCTAGGGAGGCTGAGGTGGAAGAATCACCTGAGCCCAGGCAGTAACAGCTGCAGAGAGCTGTGATTGCGTCACTGCACTCCAGCCTGGGTGACAGGAGGGAGACCCTGTCTAAAAAAAAAAAAGAGTCCTTTGGGAGATGACTAGGTCATGAGGGTGGAACTCCCATGAATGGGATTAGCGTTCTTATAAAAGAGGCCCCAGAGAGCTGCCTCGGTCCTTACACCTTGTGAGGACATGGTGAGAGGGTACCATCAATGATAAATAGGCCCTTGCCTGACACCAAATCTCTGGCACCCTGATCTTGAACTTCCCAGTTTCCAGAAATGTGAGAAATAAGTGTCTGTTGTTTTTAAGTTACCCAGTTTGTGGTACTTTGGTATACCCGCCTGAATGAACGAACAAAGGAAGAATAGATGACTTCTATAACATGATAAGCTTCCTAGCCTTCTATTTTTCAGCTATTTAATTAATACTTATGCGTATGCCTGTGCCACATCTAAATGGTCATAATTAGTATAAGGGCAATTTATTTATGTACTTTACTTTTTTTTTTTTTGACACAGGGTCTCACTCTGTCACCCAGGCTAGAGTACAGTGGCACAATCACTGCTCACTGCAGCCTTCAACAATTGGGCTCAGCCTCCCAGGTAGCTGCAACTACAGGCACATGCCTCCACACCTGGCTAATTTTTTGTATTTTTTGTAGAGACAGAGTTTTGCCATGTTTCCCAGTCTGGTCTCAAGTAATCCTCCCAAAGTGCTGGGATTACAGGCATGAGCAATCACATCTGGCTGTACTTTACTTTTAGGTTGGCCATAAAACCTTACTAAATATCTCCCTTATTGCTTTTGTAGAGGTCTCCTTAACCTTCACAGATATAATTTCCCTGTCCTTATTCCTTTTCAGGTTCTCCAAAAGGAATGAGTTCATTATGTGAAAAATATAGTAAGGCCTTGAACAAAGGGGACGAATGAAAAACTAAAAAGAACAGTGAAATTCTAAAATATTAAACTTAACAGATACTCATAGATTTTTAAGTTAGAAGAAAAGTAATACCGTATCAGTAAATAACTCAGTAGAGGCAATGTACTGAGTTTTGGTAGGACATTTGAAACACTGCATTATAAAGCCCTCCAAGAAAATGTTTTCAAATTGATTTGGTTATGCAACCTGTCACTGAGACTGAAATAGCAAATAATAAAAAAATGGCAACACCCTGAATTGAGAGAAGATATTCAATGGGATGGCAAAAAGGCCAGGAGCAAGTCTTGTTTTATGTAGCATCTTAATTAATTATTTGAAAGGAGGAGTGAACATTTACAGATTATATTTGGAGATGGCACTGACTTTGATGATGCTACAAAAATGATTAAGGAGGAAAATAAAATGCAACAGGGCTTGGAAAATTTGGAAGTATTAGAAAGCAAAAGAAAAAAGTAGAAGTGAATCAAAAATAAATTTTAGAAACATTTGAAGAATAAAACTTTGAAAGCAATAATCCTAGGCATTTTTAACATCTATAGAAGCTAACATAGTTTTCTCAGTATAATAAATGTGATGAATACAGAGCTCAGCAGCTCTTGTTTGACACATTCGAAGACAAAATGGTTATAATTCCTCTTTGGATAAAATAGAATCTAGAAAAAAAGGTTAAAACTTTGCAACACTTTCAACCTTAAACTGATATGTACTTACTAATGTAATAATAGAACTTGGCATGGATTGTAAGTACCATGTCAGGTAAAACAAACAGAGAAGTAATGAAATTATCATGATCATCATGGTGGATGGGAGGCAGGACTAGATTGCAGCTCCAACACAGATGGACAGAGTAGCATGTGGAGGTTCACATCGTGAATGTTAGCTCCAAAATGACTACAAGAACAAACCAGGAATTCCAAGAGGACCCACAGACCCTCTGAAGGAAGCGGACTGCTCCTACAGGACCCAGAACATACACCAAATACAGTGCTGGTATCTTCGGCTGAGAGACCCATAGATGGTTCACATCACAGGACTCTGTTCAGACAACCCGCAGTATCAGCCTGGAGCCAGGCAGACTCCCTGGATGGCTAGACACAGAAGAGAGATAACAATCACTGCAGCTCTGCTCACAGGAAGCCACATTCATAGAAAAAGGGGGAGAGTACTACATCAAGGAAACACCCCATGAGACAAAAGAACCTGAACAAGAGCCTTCAGCCCTAAACCTTCCCTCTGACAGAGCCTACCCAAATGAGAAGGAACCAGAAAACCAACCCTGGTAATAAGATAAAACAAGGCTCTTCAACACCTCCAAAAAAGTCACACTAGTTCACCAGCAATAGATCCAAATCAAGAAAAAATCCCCGATTTGCCTGAAAAAGAATTCAGGAGGTTAGTTATTAAGCTAATCAGGGAGGGACCAGAGAAGGGCAAAGCCCAGTGCAAGGAAATCCAAAAAACGATACAAGAAGTGAAGGGAGAAATATTCAAGGAAATAGATACCATAAAGAAAAAACAATCAAAACTTCAGGAAACACTGGACACACTTATAGAAAAGCAATATGCAGCAAACCACCATGGCACGTGTACATCTATGTAACAAACCTGCACGTTCTGCACGTGTATCCCAGAACTTAAAGTATAATTAAAAAAAAAAAAAAGAAATGCAATATGCTCTGGAAAGTCTCAGCAATAGAACTGAACAAGTAGAAGACAGAAATTCAGAGCCCAAAGTCAAGGTCTTTGAATTAATCCAACAAAGACAAAGAAAAAAGAATAAGAAAATACGAACAAGGCCTCCAAGAAGTCCAAGATTATGTTAAATGACCAAACCCAATAATCAGTGTTCCTGAGGAAGAAGAGAAATCTAAAGGTATGGAAAACATATTTGGGGGAGTAATTGAGGAAGACTTCCCCAGCCTTGCTAGAGACCTAGACATCCAAATACGAGAAGCACAAAGAACACCTGGGAAGTTCATCACAAAAAGATTGGCACATTGTCATCAGGTTATCCAACATTAAGATGAAGGGAAGAAACTTAAGAGCTGTGAGACAGAAGCGCCAGGTAACCTGTAAAGGAAAACCTGTCAGATTAACAGTAGACTTCTCAGCAGAAACCCTACAAGCTAGAAAGAATTGAGACCCTATCTTCAGCTTCCTCAAACAAAACAATTATCAGCCAAGAATTTTGTATCCAGTGAAGCTAAGAAGCGTATACGAAGGAAAGGTACAGTTGTTTTCAGACAAACAAATGCTGAGGGAATTCACCATTACCAAACCACTGCTACAAGAACTGCTAAAATGAGCTCTAAATCTTGAAACAAATCCTGGAAACACATCATAACAGAACCTCTTTGAAGCATAAATCACACAGGACCTACCTATAAAACAAAAATACAAGTTAAAAAGCAAAAACAAAAAACAAAAAAAACAAAGCACACAGGCAACAAAGAGCATGATGGAATGCAACACTACCTCACATCTCAATACTAATACTAACATTGAATGTAAATAGCCTAAATGCTCCACTTAAAAGATACAGAACCACAGAATGGATAAGAACTCACCAACCAACTATCCACTGCCTTCAGGAGACTCACCTAACACATAAGGACTCACGTAAACTGAAAGTAAAGTGGTAGAAAAAGGCATTTCATGCAAATGTACACCAAAAGTGAGCAGACATAGCTATTCTCCAAAGTTCTGAGACAAAAGTAACTTTCTATCTAGATTTCTTATACCTAGTTAAATAAGAATTCAAGAACAAGAGCAAAGTTAAGATATTTACAGATTAAGATATTTGTATATATGTATATAGATACATATATACGTATATAGATATATACGTATATACGTATATATCTATATACGTATATACGTATATATATGATATAGGATATATATGATATATATACATATATAGAGATAGATAGATATATATCCCATATATATATGATGGAATACTACCCAGCCATACAAAGGAATGAATAACGGCATTTGCAGTGACTTGGATGAGATTGGAGACTATTATTCTAAATGAAGTAACTCAGGAATGGAAAACCAAACATTGTATGTTCTCACGGCTATGTGGGAGCTCAGCTATGAACATGAAAAGAATGATACAATGGACTTTGGGGACTTGTGGGGAAGGGTGGGAGGGGGGTGAGGGATAAAAGACTACAAATATGGTGCAGTTTATACTGATCAGGTGATGCATGCACCAAAATCTCACAAATCACCACTAAAGAACTTACTCATGTAACCAAATACCACCTGTACCCCAGTAACTTATGGGAATAAAAGTAATGAAAGTAAATCTTAAACAACAACAAAAAACCCTTTATGGTGAAATTCCCCTAGCACTGGAGTTATCAAGAAAGAGAAGTCGGTTAAGGGTACAAAGATATGGTTAGATAGAAGAAATAATTTCTAGTATTCAATAATACAGTAGGAAAATTACAGTTTACAATAACTTATAGATTTCAGAATACCCAAAAGAACTGTAATGTCCCCAACATACAAAAGAAAAATGTTTGAGATGATGGATGTAAAAATACTATAATTTGACCACTACATGCTGTATACATGTATAAAAATATCACATGAACCTCAAAAATATGTACAACTATGATATATCAATTTAAAAATTGAAAGCGCACTTTATTATAAAATAGGCTTTGTGCTAGATTATTATTTTGCCCAACTATGGTTAATGTAAGTGTTCAGAGCATGTTTAAGGTATATTAGGCTAAGTTATGATGTCTGATAGGTTGGTATATTATGTGTTAAATACATTTTTAACATACAACATTTTCTCCCTCCTCCCACCCCCCACCAGGCCCCAGTATGTGTTGTTTCCTCCAAGTGTCCATGTGTTCTCATCATTCAGCTCCCACTTACAAATGAGAACATATGGTATTCGGTTTTCTGTTCCTGCATTAGTTTGCTGAGGAAAATTGCTTCCAGCTCCATCCATTTCCTGCAAAGGACATTAATCTCATTCCTTTTTATGGCTGTATAGTATTCCATGGCATATATGTACCACATTTTCTTTATCCAGTCTATTATTGAAGGGTTTTTAGGTTGATTGTGTATCTTTGCTATTGTGAATAGTGCTGCAGTGAACATACACATGCATGTATCTTTATAACAAGCGATTTATATTCCTTTGAGTATATACTCAGCAATGGGATTGCTGGGTCAAATGGTATGTCTGCCTCTAGGTCTTTGAGGGATAATCACATTGTCTTCCACAATAACTAATGGATGATGGGCTTAATACCTAGGTGATAGGATGATCTGTGCAGCAAATCACCATGGTACACATTTACCTATGTAACAAACCTGCACATGTTGCACATGTACACCTGAACTTAAAAGTTGGAAATAAAAAGACATACAATATTTTCAGCTTACAGTGGGTTTATTAGGGTGTAACTGCAGTGAAAGTCAAAGGGCAACTATACAGTCACATTCTGAAGTACTGGATGTTAAGACTTCAACACATGAATGCGGGGAGAGGCAGAAACACAATTCAGCCTATAACAATGATTACACAGCTAAAGGATAAAAGAACAAGACATCATAGAAGAAGAAATAGCAATGTAAAAAAGAACTAAATACACTCGTGGAAATGAAAATACAGTCAATGAAATTTTAAAAACTGAAATGGAATAGCCATTTAGATACAAAGGAAAAGAAAATTGATGAATTAGAAGACAAACTTGGAAAAATTACCTGGAATGCAGCTAGAGATATTTAGAGGAAGAACAGATAAAAAATGAGATTGAGACATCAATGACTGAAGAAGAAATTCTACTATATGTATCAGTTAAGTTTCAGGTAGAGTGAATTAAGATAATACAAAGAAATAACAGTTGAAGACATACTGGCTCGGAATTTTTCAAAAATCGATGAACAACAGAAATACTAAGAGTGATGAAGTTCAATAGGAACAGAGAAAGAAAAATGAAAAAAAATGAACAACTCACAACAGAAACATTGAAGTGAAATGAAACAAAGCAATCATGAAGAAAAACAATCTTAAAATAACCAGCAGAAAAAGACAGATTACCTGCAAAGAAAGAAAAATTCACCTTTTACCTATTAGATTTCCCAAAAGAATTAATGGAAGCCACTTTAAAAAAAAAAAAAAAAAGTCTATCTCCAAAGTTCTGAGACAAAAGTAACTTTCTATCTAGATTTCTTATACCTAGTTAAATAAGAATTCAAGAGCAAGAGCAAAGTTAAGATATTTTCAGACTAAGATAGCATTTCTCACATGCAGACTATTAAAAACTATTAAAAGCTGTACATTAAAAGGAAAATTAATTACTAGAGTATAAAGAAACAAAATTAGCAAAGAAATGACTAACTCAAAATGGACTAAAGACTCAAATGTAAGATGTGTAACTACGAAACTACTAGAATAAAACACTGAGAAAATGCTATAAGACGTTGGTCTGAGCAAAGATTTTTGGGGTGAGACCTCAAAAGCACAGGCAACAAAAGCAAAAGTAGACAAATGGGATTTATTTCAAGCTAAAAAGCTTCTGCAGAGCAAAGGAAACAATCAGCAACAAAGGGAAAAGACAACCCACAGAATGGGAGAAAATATTTGTAAACTATGCATCCAAGAAGGAAGTAGTAACCAGAACGTATTAGAAACTCCTGCAATTCAGTAGCAAAAAAGCAAATAATCTGATTTTAAAATGGGCAAAATATCTGAGTAGACATTTTTCAAAAGAAGACATACAAATGCCCAACAAGTGTATGAAAAAATCCTCAATATCATTAATAATAGTGGAAAGGAAAATAAAAATTACACTGAGATATCATCTCACCCAAGTTAAAATAGCTGCTATCAAAAAGACGAAAAATAACAAATACTGGTGAGGATGTAGAGGAAAGGGAATGCTATTGATGAGAATGTTAAGCAGGACAGCCATTATGGAAAACAGTATGGAGGTTCCTCAAAAAACTAAAAATAGAACTATCATATAATCCAGCAATCCCACTGCCATGTATATATATACACAAGAAAGGAAATTAGTATACTGAAGAGATATATATGCGCTCCCATGTTTATTGCAGCAATATTCACAAAAGCCAATATATGGAATCAACCTGTGTCCATCAGTGGATAAGTAGATAAAGAAAATGTGGTATATATACACAATAGAATATTATTTAGCTATACAAAAGAATGGAATCTTGTCATTTGCAGCAACATGGATGGCACTGGAGGTCATTATGTTAAGTAAAATAATCCAGACACAAAGACAAATATCACATGCTCTCACTCATATGTGGGAGTTAAAAAGTGGATCTCATGAAGATAGAGAGCAGTATGGTGCTTACCAGAGGCTGGGAAGGGAGCAGGGGAGACGAAGAGAAATTGGTTAATAAATAGAAAAATACAGTTAGATAGAAGGAATAAGTTCTGATATTTGACAGTAGAGTAGAAAAATTATAGTTAACAATAATTCATTGCTAATTCAATAGCTAGAAAAGGCTGGCAAGATGGCTGAATAGAAACAGCTCTGATCTGCAGCTCCCAGTGAGATCAACGCAGAAGGTGGGTGATTTCTGCATTTCCAACTAAGGTACCCAGCTCATCTTACTGGGACTGGTTAGATAGTGGGTGCAGCCTACCGAGAGCGAGCTGAAGCAGGGTGGGGCATCGCCTAACCCAAGAAGTGCAAGGGGTTGGAGAACTCCCTCCTCTAGCCAAGAGAAGCCCTGAGGGACTGTGCCCTGAGGAACAGTGCATTCTGGGCCAGATACTATGCTTTTCCCACAGACTTTGCAACCCACAGACCAGGAGATTCCCCAGGGTGCCTACACCATCAGGGCCCTGGGTTTCAAGTACAGAACTGGGTGGTCGTTTGGACAGACACCAAGCTGGCTGCAGGAGTTTTTTGTGTGTTTTTTGTTGTTGTTGTTGTTGTTTGTTTGTTTTCATACCCCTTGCTTGGAATGCCAGCAAGATAAAACTGTTCACTCCCCCGGAAAGGGGGCTGAAGCCAGGGAGCCAAGTGGTCCAGCTCAGTGGATCCCAACCCCAGGGAGCCCAGCAAGCTAAGATACACTGGCTTGAAATTCTTGCTGCCAGCACAGCAGTCTGAAGTCAACCTGAGATGCTCAAGCTTGGTGGGGGGAAGGGCGTCCACCATTACTGAGACTTGAGTAGGAAGCTTTCCCCCTACAATGAAAACAAAGCCTCCCAGAAGTTTGAATGGGTGAAGCCCACCATGGCTCAGCAAAGCTGCTGTAGCCAGACTGTCTCTCTAGATTCCTCCTCTCTGGGCAGGGTATCTCTGAAAGAAAGGCAGCAGCTCCAGTCAGGGGCTTATAGATAAAACTCCCATCTCCCTGGGACAGAGCACCTGTAGGAAGGGGCAGCTGTAGGCCCAGCTTGAGCAGACCTAAACGTTCCCGCCTGCTGGCTCTGAAGAGAGCAGTAAATCTCCCAGCACAGTGCTCAAGTTCTGCTAAGGAACAGACTGCCTCCTCAAGTGGGTCCCTGACCCCCATGCCTCCTGACTGGGAGACACCTCCCAGCAGGGGTCAACAGGCACTTCATACAGGAGAGCTCCAATTGGCATCTGGTGGGTGCCCCTCTGGGACAAAGCTTCCAGAAGAAGAAATAGGCAGCAATCTTTGCTGTTTGGCAGCCTCTGCCAGTGATACCCAGGCAAACAGGGTCTGGAGTGGACCTCCACCAAAGTCTAGCAGACCTGCAAAAAGGGGGCCTGACTATTAGAAGGAAAACTAACAAACAGAAAGAAATAGCATCAACATCAATGAAAAGGACGTCCACACAGAAACCCCATCCAAAGGTCACCAACATCAAAGACCAAAGTTAGATAAATCCACGAATATGAGGAAAACCCAGAGCAAAAAGGCTAAAAATACCAAAAACCAGAACGCTTCTTCTCCTCCAAAGGATCACAACTCCTCACCAGCAAGGACACAGAACTAGATGGAGAATGAGTTTCACAAACTGACAGAAGTAGGCTTCAGAAGGTGGCTAATGACAAACTCCTCTGAGCTAAAGGACCCTGTTCTAACCCAATGCAAGGAAGCTAAGAACCTTGAAAAAAGGTTAGAGGAATTGCTAACTAGAATAACCAGTTTAGAGAACATAAATGACATGATGCAGCTGAAACACACAGCACAAGTATCAATAGCCAAATCAATCAAGCAGAAGAAAGGATATAAAGATTGAAGTTCAACTTAATGAAATAAAGCATGAAGACAAGATTAGAAAAAAGAATTAAAAGAAAAGAACAAAGCCTCCAAGAAATATGGCACTATGTAAAAAGATCAAACCTACATTTGATTGCTGTGCCTGAAAATGACGAGGAGAATGGAACCAAACTGGAAAACACACTCCAGGTTATTATCCAGCAGAACTTCCCCAACCTAGCAAGATAGGCCAACATTCAAATTCAGGAAATACAGAGGACACCACAAAGATACTCCCTGAGAAGAGCAACCCCGAGACACATAATCATCAGATTCACCAAGACTGAAATGAAGGAAAAAATGTTAAGGGCAGCCAGAGAGAAAGGTTGGGTTACACATAAAGGGAAGCTCATCAGACTAACAGCAGATCTCTCTGCAGAAACCCTACAAGCTAGAAGACAGTGGAGCCAATATTCAACATTCTTAAAGAAAAGAATTTTCAACCCAGAATTTCATATCCAGGCAAACTAAGCTTCATAAGCAAAGAAGAAATAAAATCCTTTAAAGACAAGCAAATGCTGAGAGATTTTGTCACCACCAGGCCTGCCTTACAAGAGTTCCTGAAGGAAGCACTAAATATGGAAAGGAAAAACCAGTACCAACCACTGCAAAAACATACCAAATTGTAAAGAACATTGACATGATGAAGAAACTGCATCAACTAACAGGCAAAATAACCAGCTAGCATCATAATGACAGGATCAAATTCACACATAATAATATTAATCGTAAATGAAACAGACTAAATGCCCCAGTTAAAAGACACAGACTAGCATATTGGATAAAGAGTGAAGATCCATTGGTGTGCTGTATTCAGGAGACCCATCTCATGTGCAAAGACACACATAGGCTCAAAATAAAGGAATGGAGGAAGATTTACCAAGCAAATGGAAAGCAAAAAAAAGCAGAGGTTGCAATACTAGTCTGTGCTAAAACAGACTTTCAACCATCAAAAAAGACAAAGAAGGGCATTACATAATGGTAAAGGGATCAAGGCAACAAGAAGAGCTAACTATCCTAAATATATATGCACCCAATATGAGCACCCAGATTCATAAAGCAAGTTCATAGAGACCTACAAAGAGACTTAGACACCCACACAATAATAACTGGAGACTTTAAAATTCCACTATCAATATCAGAAAGATCAATGAGACAAAAAATTAACATGGACATTCAGAACTTGAACTCAGCGCTGGACCAAGTGGACCTAATAGCCATCTACAGAACTCTTCACCCCAAATCAACAGAACATATTTATTCTTCTCAGCACTACATCAAACTTACTCTAAAATTGACCACACAATTGGAAGTAAAACAATCCTCAGCAAATGCAAAAGAATGGAAATCATAACAGTCTCTCAGACCACAGTGCAATCCAATTAGAACTCAGGATTAAGAAACTCACTCAAAAAAGCACAACTACATGGAAACTGAACAACCTGATCCTGAATGACTACTGGGTAAATAACGAAATTAAGGCAGAAATAAGTACGTTCTTTGAAACCAATGAGAACAAAGACACAAAGTACCAGAATCTCTGGGAGACAGCTAAAGCAGCGTTTAGAGGGAAATTTATAGCACTAAATGCCCACAGGAGAAAGCAGGAAAGATCTAAATCGACACCTTAACATCACAATCAAAAGAACTACAGAAGCAAGAGCAAACAAATTCAAAAGCTAGCAGAAGACAAGAAATAACTAAGATCAGAACAGAACTGAAGGAGATAGAGACATGAAAAACCCTTCAAAAAAATCAATGAATCCTGAAGTTGGTTTTTTGAAAAGATTAACAAAATAGGCCGCTAGCCAGATTAATAAAGAAGAAAAGAAAGAAGAATCAAATAGACACAACAAAACATGATAAAGGGAATATCACCACCAATCCCACAGAAATACAAACTACCATCAGAGAATACTATAAACATGTCTACACAAATAAACTAGAAAATCTAGAAAAATGGATAAATTCCTGGACACCTACACCCTCCCAAGGCTAAACCAGGAAGAAGCTGAATCCTTGAATAGACCAATAACAAGTTCTGAAATTGGGGCAGTAATTAACAGCCTACCAACCAAAACAAAGCCCAGGACCAGACGGATTCATAGCTGAATTCTACCAGAGGTACAAAGAGGAGATGGTACCATTCTTTCTGAAACTATTCCAAAAACAGAAAAAGAGGGACTACCCTCTAACTCTTTTTATGAGGCCAGCATCATCCTGATATCAAAACCTGGCCAAGACACAACAAAAAAAGAAAATTTCAGGCCAACATCCATGATGAACATCGATGCAAAAATCCACAATAAAATACTGACAAACCAAATCCAGCAGCACTTCAAAAAATGTATCCACCACCATCCAGTCAGCTTCATCCTTGGGATTCAAGGCTGGTTCAACAAACGCAAATCAATAAACATAACCCATCACATAAACAGAACCAATGACAAAAACCACATGATTATCTCAATAGACACAGAAAAGGCCTTTGATAAAATTCAACACCCCTTCATGTTAAAAACTCAAAATAAACTAGTTATTGATGGAACATATCTCAAAATAATAAGAGCTATTTATGCCAAATCCACAACCAATATCATACTGTATGGGCAAAAGCTGGAAGCATTCCCTTTGAAAACCAACACAAGACAAGGAAGCCCTCTCTCTCCACTCCTATTCAACATAGTATTGGAAGTTCTGGCCAGGGCAATCAGGCAAGAGAAAGAAATAAAGGGCATTCAAATAGCAAGGGACGAAGTCAAATTGTCTCTGTTTGCAGACGACCTGACTGTATATTTAGAAAACCCATCATCTCAGCCCAAAATCTCCTTAAGTTGATAAGCAATTTCAGCAAAGTCTCAGGATACAATATCAATGTGCAAAAATCACAAGCATTCCTAAACAGCAATAACAGGCAAACAAAGAGGCAAATCATGAGTGAACTCCTATTCACAATTGCTACAAGAGAGTAAAATACCTAGAAATCCAACTTACAAGGGATGTGAAGGACCTCTTCAAGGACCTCTACAAACCACTACTCAAGGAAATAAGAGAGGACACAAACAAGTGGAAAAACATTCCACGCTGATGGATAGGAAGAATCAATATCATGAAAATGGCCATACTGCCCAAAGTAATTTATAGATACAAGGCTATCCCCATCAAGTTACCGTTGACTTTCTTCACAGAATTACAAAACCTTACATTAAATTTCATATGGAACCAAAAAAGAACCTGTATAGCCAAGAGAATCCTAAGCAAAAAGAACAACCCTGGAAACAGCATGCTACCTGAATGCAAACTGTACTACAAGGCTACAATAACCAAAAAAAAAAATGGTACTGGTACCAAAACACATATATAGACCAATGGAAAAGAACAACCCTGGAAACAGCATGCTACCTGAATGCAAACTGTACTACAAGGCTACAATAACCAAAAAAAAAAATGGTACTGGTACCAAAACACATATATAGACCAATGGAAAAGAACACAGACCTCAGAAATAATGCCACACATCTACAACCATCTGATCTTCGACAAACCTGACAAAAACAAGCAATGGGGAAAGGATTCACTATTTAATAAATGTTGTTGGGAAAACTGGCTAGCCATATGCAGAAAACTGAAACTGGACTCCTTCCTTACATGTTATACAAAAACTAACTCAAGATAGATTAAAGACTTAAACATAAGACCTAAAACCATAAAAACCCTAGAAGAAAACCTAGGCAATGCCATTCTGGACATAGGCATGGGCAAAGACTTCATGACTAAAACACCAAAAGCAATGGCAACAAGAGCCAAAATTGACAAATGGCATCTAATTAAACTAAAGAGCTTCTGCACAGCAAAAGAAACAATTATTAGAGTGAACAGGCAACCTACACAATGAGCGAAAATTTTTGCAATCTATTCATCTGACAAAGGGTTAATAGCCAGAATCTACAAAAGGCAGGAAATAACTAAGATCAGAGCAGAACTGAAGGAGATAGAGACACAAAAAACCCTTCAAAAAATCAATGAATCCAGGAGCTGGTTTTTGGAAAACATCAACAAAATTGATAGACTTCTAGCAAGACTAATAAAGAAGAAAAGAGAGAAGAACCAAATAGACGCAATAAAAAATGATAAAGGGGATATCACCACCGATCACATGGATGCAAACTACCATTAGAGAATACTATAAAGTCCTCTATGCAAATAACCTAGAAAATCAAGAAGAAATGGATAAATTCCTGGACACATACATCCTCCCAAGACTAAACCAGGAAGAAGTTGAATCTCTGAATAGACCAATAACAGGCTCTGAAATTGAGGCAATAATTAATAGCCTACCAGCCAAAAAAAGTCCAGCACCAGATGGATTCACAGCCGAATTCTACCAGAGGTACAAGGAGGAGCTGGTACCATTCTTTCTGAAACTATTTCAATCAACAGAAAAAGAGGGAATCCTCCCTAACTCATTTAGGAGGCCAGCATCATCCTGATACCAAAGCCTGGCAGAGACACAACCAAAAAAGAGAATTTTAGACCAATATCCCTGATGAACATTGATGCAAAAATCCTCAATAAAATACTGGCAAACCAAATGCAGCAGCAATTCAAAAATCTCATCCATCATGATCAAGTGGGCTTTATCCCTGGGATGCAAGGCTGGTTCAACACAAATCAATAAATCAATTGATTACACAAATCAATAAATGTAATCCATCATATAAACAAAAACAAAGACAAGAAACACATGATTATCTCAAAAGATGCAGAAAAGGCCTTTGACAAAATTCAACAGCCCTTCATGCTAAAAATTCTCAATAAATTAGGTATTGATGGGACGTATCTCAAAATAATAAGAGCTATTTACAACAAACCCACAGCCAATATCACACTGAATAGGCAAAAACTGGAAGCATTCCCTTTGAAAACCGGCACAAGACAGGGATGCCCTCTCTCACCACTCCTATTCAACATAGGGTTGGAAGTTCTGGCCAGGGCAATCAGGCAGGAGAAAGAAATAAAAGGTATTTAATTAGGAAAAGAGTAAGTCAAATTGCCCCTGTTTGCAGATGACATGATTGTATATCTAGAAAACCCCAACATCTCAGCCCAAAATCTCCTTAAGCTGATGGGCAACTTCAGCAAAGTCTCAGGATACAAAATCAATGTGCAAAAATCACAAGCATTCTTATACACCAATAACAGACAAACAGAGAGCCAAATCATGAGTGAACTCCCATTCGCAATTGCTTCAAAGAGAATAAAATACCTAGGAATCCAACTTACAGAGGATGTGAAGGACCCTTCAAGGAGAACTACAAACCACTGCTCAACGAAATAAAAGAGGACACAAACAAATGGAAGAACACTCCATGCTCATGGATAGGAAATCAATATCGTGAAAATGGCCATACTGCCCAAGATAATTTATAGATTCAATGCCATCCCCATCAAGCTACTACTGACTTTCTTCACAGAATTGGAAAAAACTACTTTAAAGTTAATATGGAACCAAAAAAGCGCCCACATTGCCAAGATAATCCTAAGCCAAAAGAACAAAGCTGGAGGCATCATGCTACCTGATTCAAACTATACTACAAGGCTACAGTAACCAAAACAGCATGGTACTGGTACCAAAACAGAGATATAGACCAATGGAACAAAACAGAGCCCTCAGAAATAATACCACACATCTACAACCATCTGATCTTTGACAAACCTGACAAAAACAAGAATTGGGGAAAGGATTCCCTATTTAATAAATGCTGCTGGGAAAACTGGCTAACCATATGTGGAAAGCTGAAACTGGATCTCTTCCTTACACCTTATTCAAAAATTAATTCAAGATGTATTAAAGAATTAAATGTTAGACTTAAAATCATAAAAACCCTAGAAGAAAACCTAGGCAATACCATTCAGGACATAGGCATGGGCAAGGACTTCATGTCTAAAACACCAAAAGCAATGGCAACAAAAGCCAAAATTGACAAATGGGATCTAATTAAACTAAAGAGCTTCTGCACAGCAAAAGAAACTACCATCAGAGTGAACAGGCAACCTACAGAATGGGAGAAAATTTTTGCAAGCTGCTCATCTGACAAAGGGCTAATATCCAGAATCTACAAAGAACTCAAACCAATTTACAAGAAAAAAAACAAACAACCCCATAAAAAGTGGGCAAAGGATATGAACAGACACTTCTCAAAAGAAGACATTTATGCAGCCAACAGACACGTGAAAAAAAATGCTCATCATCACTGGCCATTGGAGAAATGCAAATCAAAACCACAATGAGATACCATCTCGCACCAGTTGGAATGGCAATCATTAAAAAGTCAGGAAACAACAGGTGCTGGAGAGGATATAGAGAAATAGGAACACTTTTACACAGTTGGTGGGACTGTAAACTTGTTCAAACATTGTGGAAGACAGTGTGGCGATTCCTCAAGGATCTAGAACTAGAAATACCATTTGACCCAGCCATCACATTACTGGGTATGTACCCAAAGGATTATAAATCATGCTGCTATAAAGACACATGCACACATATGTTTATTGCAGCACTATTCACAATAGCAAAGACTTCGAACCAACCCAAATGTCCATCAATGATAGACTGGATTAAGAAAATGTGGCACATATACAGCATGGAATACTATGCAGCCATAAAAAAGGATGAGTTCATGTCCTTTGTAGGAACATGGATGAAGCTGGAAACCATCATTCTCAGCAAACTATTGCAATAAAGAAAAAACAAACACCACATGTTCTCACTCATAGGTGGGAATTGAACAATGAGAACACTTGGACACAGGAAGGGGAACACCACACACTGGCACCGGTTGTGGGGTGGGGGGAGGGGGGAGGGAAAGCATTAGGAGATATACTTAATGTAAATGATGAGTTAATGGGTGCAGCACACCAACATGGCACATGTATACATATGTAACAAACCTGCACATTGTGCACATGTACCCTAGAACTTAAAGTATAATAAAAAAGTAATAAAAATAAAAAATAAAAAAGACTTCTTCCAAAAAACAAGTTTCCAAAATGAATCTTTGTATGGCAAAATAAACTGTCTGAAAATCATTTTTATAATGCCGTCACATTAAATGAAAATTTGGTTAGATACAAAATTATAGGAATAACATAGGGTTTTTTTCTTTCCCCATGGCTTTAAAAATATTATTCCTTTTTCCTCTTTCTTTCAATGTTGTTAAGAAATTTGAAGTTAATGTTACTCTTGTTCCATTGTTCATGATCAGTTATTTCTCTTCTGAACTTAATAGAAGTTTCTCAGTGTAATTAGTGTTTTTAAATTTCATTATAATGTGACGAAGTTTGGATTTCTCTTTACCCTCTTTAAAGCTTTCAAATATCTGAAGCCATAGTCATTCATTTTTTTTCTTTCTTTTTTTTGGTGAACTTTTAAGTTGAAGTATAACATATATAATATAAACAAACTGTAAGTATACAGCTTGATATTTTTACATTGTAAATATACCCATGTAATCATCACCCATATCAAGACATAGACTATTCCCAATAATACAGAAGAAAACTTTTTTTAAATTTTTACCATCATTTATTATTGGTCTGTTCTTTATAGAAATGGAACTACACAATATATACCCTTTTGGGTCTGTCATTTTTCACTCACCATTACATTATTTCTGAGCAATTTCATTTCTCTTGTGAGTGCAACAATAGTTTATTATTTTCATTGCTGTTTAACACTTCATTGTATGAATATACTACAATTCATTATACTTTCTTCTTTGATAGAAGTTTGGTACTTTCCAGTTTTAAACTGTTATGAATATCATTATAAGAATTTTTGTACTTATGTGCTAATGCACACATGTGTACGTTGTTATGGAGTATGTACCTAGGAGTGGAATTGCTAGGTTGATCGGCTTTACTAAATACTGCCAAACATTTACCAAAATGGCTGCGTATGTTTATGCTCCCACCAACCATATATAGCAATTCAATTATAGCAAAATGTTAATATCTGCTAATTCTGCATGGTGGATACATAGATGCCTATTAAATTGTTATCCAATACTTGATGTTTGAAAGACTTAACAATTTTAAAAATATGTAAAAACATAAAATTTAAAAGCAATTTCATGAAGAATGTTCAACAGAATAGGGCAATATTATTTTATCCTTGCCCCTCCTCCCCCATTCTGGGCCAGGACATATAAAATGTTAGGGAATAGAAAGAGGTACTAACTAATAAGACTTAGGATTCCTTAACACAATAAGATTCAGGGAATATGTGAAAAGGGTTCAATTTTGACAGAAGGATGAGGTAAAATTTTCTTGTAGATATTCTATCAGTGGGATTTGGAGCTCATCCCTCAACATCCCACTTTTACCCCAAAGCCTAGAGTCTCTTGCAAGAGGCATAGGATAAAAACCAAAGGGATTCTGGGAGCAATGGGGAAACATAGGGTTAAGGAACCATGCATGGAGATAAGATGAAAAAAATTCAGAAGGAAGGGTGTTTCCTTAACCCACTGAACACTCAATGAGTGGTTATGAGGGGCTGCCCTAAGGAGCTGATACAAAGATTACAGTGAGGGGTTGAATAAATTAAACTACTATCTAAACCCATTTACCTCTGTGGATCTGCAAAAGGAGTACCTTTGCCTCACAGCTAGAGCAAAGCCCTTTTTTGTTTATATTGTTCTCACGGGAAGCTTGTTTACAATGGACTCTTCATTTTTCTAAAGTGGAGTCAAATGGCTACTCCTGAGTCAGCACTTCAGGGGGTAAACCCTGGAAATTTGTTCTATAAACAAGCTTCCTTCATGATGCCGGTATGCAACCACGTTTTGGAATCACTAACATGAAATCTTTTGTATCACTGAGTTGGCTCATAGATTTAAATAATTGAAAGTCACTAAACCATGGATATTCCTGGCTCTTTCTTATATATAAAAGAAAAGTTCGTTCAGGGGATATGGCTTCCTTTGGACCTGAAAACAAAAGGTGATTTTACTGTATCTACAGTGAGAGAGTGCGAGGGTATTCAGCCCCAGCTTCAGAAAAATAAACTGACCCGGGTCAGCCTGAACAACAGAAGACAGCGCTGCTAAGACCCTTCAACTACAGAGCACAAGATTTAATTGTTAATCAGAAAAGCTGCATCAAAAGGCTGTATCTTTTCTGCAGTTTTGTCTTCTGTTGACCACGTTATTTTCATAATATTTCCTGGAAAGCTGAAGAGAACATTGAATTTTAAAAACTGACTCTAAAGTGGAATGGCTGATTTGTAAAATTGGATACACATTATTTAATATTTCAGAGCATTTGATCTAGTATGGTAAATATTTCCTTCAGTTCCAAAGGTTGGCATTTTATTCCATGTGTTCTCTTTGCTAGGAAATCGTTTTCTTTGAGACAAAATTAATTTTTCCCTCAAATCAAATCATAATCTCTCTCCCTTCCACAAACTATATTTTTTCTCTTTTCCTCTATTTGTTAAGGATTTAGAAACTACTTTTTTATATTTCAAGACATCAGGCTTAGATGCAAATAGTATTTTATGCATACCTTCCCTATATGAAGATATTGTATTAGATACTTGTTATTTTGACATATAGTAAAGGATTCAGAAAAAACTAGATGTGTTAAGGGTCATAATCCATAGTTTACTGATGAAAAAATAAAGATCCAGTGAGATTCCATCATATGGCCAAACTCATACAGCTAGTGGAAGAAAGAGTCAGGATTCCCAGGCAGGTCTTAGGATGTTCTATCTCTTGCCGTTTTTACAACATGAGTGTTTTTCAAATTGTGTCCTATAGAACCTTAGTATTCCAAAGACATGTTTCAAGGATTCTGCAAATCTTAGATACAAATTTCATATTTAAGTGTTATACATCAAACTTTAACATACCAAAGACTACCACCTATTGGCTTGTGCAGTTAGATTCACTCATTTTGTGCCCTACCTAAAATAAAACTTAGCCTCATCAGCTCTAGGCTTACATTTAAATTTTTTATAAATGTGGTGATAATTAGAAATTTTTTGATACTGGTATTTCATAAATCCCATAAATAGGACACACGTGCTATATTCAACTAAATGCTAAGCAAAGCTCAGGAACTTCAGCTACATGCATTAGCCTATCATGATATGTAGTCTATTGTGAAATAAGAAGTGAATATAGAGCAAGTCTTGGGGTAACTATATAATATTACAAACAATCAAGGTTTGCCAATTATAAGTTTATTCTAAATGTCTCTTATTAAAAGAAATTCAATCAGTGGTTAGAGATTATTAGTGACTCTTTTTGAGAATTTTGACTCATTTTTTAATACTAAAAGTATCCTATGTCCTTTTCAACCATTCTAAGATTATAAACTGATCTGTTAAGAAATTATCCTATGCAGCTACTTCTCTGTATGATTCACAATTGTCTTAATACAGTTTAACCAAAACAAAACGCAGGAATCAACAGAATGGTGACTCTGATGTTAGGGAATCACTGCTATCCCTAGCTCCTGAATTCAGCTTGTGTGCTCACAAAAAAACTTATTGATTTTTTATTAAATAAATGTTATTCATTTGAACTCCTAAAAAGACATTTATCCATAAGAAATAGCATTATCTGTTCTGTATATAATAAAGTTTCAGTCAGAGTTTTCTTTTAAAAAGGGCTTCTGCTGCTTTGAAGATTTAAAGATCAGTCTATTATACAAAGGTGCCATTTGGCAAATAGAACAGTACCCTACCATGAAAAAAAATCAACACTTATTGAATAAACAGACTACCTTGTAATTTTCAGATGTAAAAAACTGAAGTAAAAATGCATTTTATTTGGTTCCATTATTCTCCAAAGCAAAGTCTTAACAGAAGTAGTATATTCTCAAAGGACATTTTATCTATAGCATCCTGAAGAGAAAGAGGTAAGAATTTAATTAAAATGAGGATGAATTTATAAAATTGGATCACCTTAGCCAATATAGATTTGCATATTTCATTGTCCACTGCTATTATTTTTCATAGTCAGATATAAAGAAGCTGTTATAATCACCTATGGTGATGCATTCGAGAACAAGGCAGTCAATCCTACTAATGTCCAGAAAATTATTTAGAAATATCTTCTTCCTAAATAAAATATGGTATATTGTATTTTCTGTATAATGAATAACACAAAATCGACTTATTTCTCAAGGCTTAATCACTGCAGACAAGTCTCATTTTCTTTACCTGTCAAATATATATGATAGTTCCTCTACAGTCAATCTCTTCAATTGTACCCAAATTTCATTCCGCCACTTCTCTCAAGGACATCAGACATCACTCGTACAATTCTTCATATCCTATACTATGACAGTAATTCCTCCTCTGTACTGGATCTTTCTCATCAGGACATAAACATCCTTTTATATTTGTGCTATATTTTTTTAAAAGACTTTTCTCTAATCTTCACTTCCTCCACTCACTGTCTAGCTGTCACTTCACATTTCTTTTTCCCCTTTATAGCAAAACTCCTTGAAAGGGCTGTGTGTATATGCTGTCTTGAAGGGGCTGTTTGTACCTGCTGTGAACAGCCATCACTCTTATCAAAGTCGCCATATACCTCCACATCTCAAAATCCCAGTGGTCCATTCTCAGTCATTTCCTGGATCTAGCAACATCATTTGATACAGCTGATCATCCCTTCTTTCTACACTTGGTTTCCAGGACACTACAGTTCCCTGGATTTCTCCTGTCTCAATGCTTGTTACTCTTCAGTTTGCTTTGCTAGTTCTTCCTTCCTCTCCTTCCTTACTATGTAATGTCAGAGCGCCACGGAAATCTCTACTTTGTCTTCTTTTCTCTATAATCACTCTATTGGATATCTCGTTCAGTCATGGCTCTCATAACAGTCAGAATGGCTATTAGTAAAAAGTCAAAAAAAAAAAAAAACAGATGCTGGCAAAGCTGCAGGGAAATGAGAATGTTTATACACCCTTAGCAGGAATGTAAATTAGTTCAGCCCCTGTGAAAAGCAGCTTGGAGATTTCTCAAAGAACTTAAAACAGGGCTACCATTCAATCCAGTAATCCCACTACTGGTTATACAACCAAAGGAAAATAAATTTCAACTAAAAAGACACATGCACTTGCATGTTCAATACAATACTATTCACAATAGCATATACATGGAATCAACCTAGGTACTCATCAATGGATTGGATACAGAAAATGTAGTACACCATGGAATGCTATGCAGCCATAAAAAAGAATGCAATCATTCCTTTGTAGCAACATGGATGCAGCTGGAGGCCATTATCCTGAGTAAATCCACACAGGAACAGAAAACCAAATACTGCATGTTGTCTCTTACAAATGAGAACTAAACATTAAATACACATGGACATAAAGATGGGAACAACGACACTGGGGACTACTAGAGGAGGGAGAGAAGCATGGGAATATGGATTGAAAAACTACCTACTGGGTGCTATGTTCACTACCTGAGTAAGGGGATCTAATCCCAAACCTCAGCATCACACAATATACCCATTTAACAAACCTGCACACGTACCCCCTGGATCTAAAATAAAAGTTGAGAATATAAATAATAATGCAAATAATAAAAAGATTAAAAATAAAAAAGCTAAACACCAATAACTCCCAAATTCATCTCTCCAGCCCTGACCTCCTGAACACAAGACTTAGTTATCCTACTATCTATCTGAAATTTCCATTTGCTTGTTCAATAAACATTTCAACACATCACTCAAGAAACCTACCCCACCTACTATTTTCTTCATTTGCCATGATGGCAACTCCACTGTTTTCATTTGCTTGCACTAAAAATCTTAGCATCATCTTTGACTTCTCTGTTTCTCTCATATTCTATATCCAATTCTCAGGAAATCATATTGTGTTTCCTTCAAAATATATCCAAAATTCAACCCATTCTTACCACTTCTGGTACTTTTTACCTGACCCAAATTACCATTATCTGTCTCCTGAATTACTGCAATAGACTCCTGACAGGTCTCTTTGACTGTATCCAATGCCACTTCCTCTCCTGACCTGCAACAGACTAGTCTCAGTAGAAGAGCTAGAATGATTATATTTAAAGATATATTAGGTTATGTCATTCCTATGCTACCAGGCCCTATGTGTTGTGGCCCCATGACCCCTTTGACTTCCCCTCCTACCTCCTTTTATTCACTCAGTTTCAGCCACTGTGGTTTAATGATCATTTCCATTGTTCTTTCATCAAGAATTATGTTGTTAAGCCTATTGCAAGTAGAGCCTATTTTGTTACTGAATATTTATTGAGCACCTATTTTGAGTCAGGAACTATTTTTGAGGTAGTTCTTGCTGTTCCTCTGAAGGCCAGACATGCTCCTCTCTTATAGCCTTTGCATTGGCTGTTTCCTCCTCCTGAAATGCTCTTCCTAGGCTATCACCAACTTCGTCTTTGTCCAAATGTCACTACCTTACTTAATCCTTCTCTTACCTACTCTATTAAAAATTGCAATCAGTAACCCCTCCCTGCCATCCTTCTTATCTAATTTATATAAATACTTTTTTCTTCAGTACTTACCATCTTCTAACATAAACTATAAATACTGAGACTCAATTGTTGTGCTTATGTATTGTCTCTTTATTCTCATTACTGTGTAGGCTCCACAAGGATCATTTTCATCTTGTTTGTTCAATACTGCATGGTAAGCACCTAAGACACTGTCTGATAGGCTGGGTGTGGTGGCTCACACCTATAATCCCAGTGCACTGAGAGGCCAACATGGAAGGATCACTTGAGGCCAGGAGGTTGAGACCAGCCTAGGCATCATAAGGAGACCACATATCAAAAGGCCGGGTGTGGTGGCTCACACCTATAATTCCCAGCACCTTGGGAGGCTGAGGCAGGAGGATCATTTGAGGTCAGGAGTTCGAGACCACCCCAGCCAACATGGTGAAACCCTGTTTCTACTAAAAAATACAAAAATTACCTGGGCAGTAGTGGCACATACCTGTAATCTTAGCTACTCAGGAGGCTAAGGCAGGGGAATTGCTTGAGCCTGGGAGGCGGAGGTTGCAGTGAGCCAAGATACACCACTACACTCCAGTCTGGGCAACAGAGTGAGACCCTGTGTCAAAAATTAAAAAAAAAAATTAGCCAGGCTTGCTAGAATGCACTCATAGTGCTGGCTACTCTGGAGACTGAGGCAGGAGAATTGCTTGAGCCCAGGAGTTCAAGGTTGCAGTGAGCCATGATCATTCCACTGCACTCCAGCCAGGGTAACAGAGCGAGACTCTATCTCAAAAATAGTTCCTGACTCAAAATAGGTGCTCAATAAATATTCAGTAACAAAATAGGCTCTACTTGCAATAGGCTTAACAACATAATTCTCGATGAATTGAAAGAACAATGGAAATGATCATTAAAACACAGTAAGCAAAGTGGTTCTCAACCAAGAACGATTTTGCCACTCCACTCCTCCCTCTGCCCCTTGTATGGAACATTTGAAAGTGTCTGAGGCTTTTTTGACTGTCACTCCTCAGAGGCTGCTGCCTAGTGAACGCAGGTCAGGGATACTGCTAAACATCCACAGTGCACAGAACAGCCCCCACACAACCAAGAATCATTTGGTTCAAAATGTCAATAGTACTGAAGTTGAGAAACCCTGGTTTACATTGAAATTTTGAGAGATCCAAAAAGCAGGAACAGAATATTCAGGAACTAAATATTGTAGAACTACTCTGATTAGATATTTTATTGTGCCTAAAGTTTTATTTTA
The DNA here is from genome assembly GCF_029281585.2 of Gorilla gorilla gorilla. Lineage (NCBI taxonomy): Eukaryota > Metazoa > Chordata > Mammalia > Primates > Hominidae > Gorilla > Gorilla gorilla. Next base: position 57,150,978 of record NC_073224.2, on the reverse strand, counting down.
GTGACTCTTTCCTTATATTCTAAGTTATAATAGGATCACACACAGTATTGTTCAATCCTGCGATTTGGAGGGTAAACTGCTCAGTTTAACAAGATTACCTGAGTTCCACAGAAATTTGATATATTCACACAGCCAGTTAGCAGAAAAACCATGATAATGTTTTAAAATCTGGATACAAAAAAACTTAAATTTTAAGATCTAAAGATAAAATAAGAAAATAATGCTAACAAATAAGATGCCCTACAGCTGGTATGTAGTGAATATGAGGATGCTGTTTAACAGCTCATTTTCTACAAATTGATCCTAGACCGTAAAACTTTTCCAACATGCCTGCTAGTGGTTTTCAAAGACATTTAAAAGTGAGCATGGCCCCAATCTAATTCAACAGTGAACCAAAAAAAAAGCAATAAAACAGCTGCCAAAAAAACAAACTCCCCTCTATCTCTACCAACTACCCTTTTCCCTTCTCCCCACCAAGACTAAGACACTTACATATGACCCACGAATTGTGTACATATGGGAAAAGAATACTCCAAATTTAATAAAAGTATTAACCTAATATATTGTTGGAATAAAAGCAATAATACATTGGAAATGGCTTATGCAGCTAGCAAGAACCAATTGAGCATATTTCTTCCCAAGCTGTGTTCATGGATGGTAAATTTGTAGCTTGCAGTCAGCCATTGCAGGAGGATTTATACCATGAAAACTGGCAAATTCTATAAATCAAGGATTTTTCTCCTCCCAAAGAACTGACTATTAAACATTTGATAGTATACCACTAATTATATTTGATATGATACCATTAGGTTTGCTGAAGCTTTGCTCTCCCAAATTGTAATTTTGAAGAATTCTCTTTAGTCCTGAAGATCACCATTACAAGTAGGGGTATTTTTACTTCAGGAATTCAGCTTGGATTTCAAAGTTAGATGGCCAGGATTTGAATTCAAGCCTTGAGTAAATTATTTGCTTTCTCTTAGTCCTATTCTCCTCATTTGTAACATGAAGATATTAATATACCCAACAGAGAATTACTTGTGAACATTAAACGAAATAGCTTCATGAAATTCTGAGTTCAGAGGCTGGCAGGTACCTGACGTTCAACTAAATACCTAAGCCTCTGTCAAAAGGTGAAAAAGATTGCTGGGGTGTTGATACATGCTGATGGCCAACACCATTCATTTCCTTCTCTGTCTGTCTCTAAACCAATAAAATGCAAAAGATGTGGGAGACCACAGAAAAAGTAAATTGTTAAACATAATCGGTGAAATGTTTCAGAATACTAAGGAAACAGTCATTCACACCAAGGACCAAGTGATTCATCTGAACCACAAATGTTACCTCCAGGGCTGGCTACCGAATTTGTCCAGGGCAAAATGAAAGTGTAGGCCCTATTGTTCAAAAATTATTAAGAATGTTGAGAGAGTTGCAGTGCAGCATTCAGAATGCACGGCACTGTGGGACTGCACAGCTTGCATGCTCCTAAAGCTAGCCCTGGTTACTTGGTTTCTCATCCTTCTTTCACTGCCCTCGCCTCTTCCGTCACTTTGCACACACACCCACACTCATACTTCCTCATTTTTTGTTTTCTGATGCATGATAAAGATTTTGCAATCTTTTTGCAGCACAGATAGCTTGATATGGCTGTCAATGCCAGGGGAAAAGGACATTCGCTTCTGGTTTGTGGTCCTCTCTTCCTTTGTGTTCCTTTTTTTATGTTCACTTAAAAACAGTCTTCCAATTGTAAAAGTTCTTACCACTACTTAACAATATTTTGGCCTATGAAGGTAATTTTGAAAACATTTGACATAGCCCATATACAATTTTTGAATGGTGCTTTTAAAATTCATCATTACATATCACGACTTTAACTCAAAAGCAGCATCTATTTCTTTTTTCACTTTTTTTCACTTTGATTTTAGATTCAAGGGCACATGGGCAGGTTTGCTATATAGGTAAATTGCATGTCTCAAGAGTTTAGTCTACAGATTAAACATAGTACTTGATGGGTGGTTTTTTGATCCTTTACATCCTCTCACTCTCCACCCTCAAGTAGACCCCAGGGTCTGTCGTCCCTTCTTTGTCTCCATGTGTACTCAATGTTGAGCTCCCACTCATAAGTGAGGACATGCAGTATTTGGTTTTCTGTTCCTATGTGAGTTTGCTTAGGATTATGCCCTCCAGCTCCATCCATACTGCCGTAAAGGCCATGATCTCATTCATTTTTATGGTTGTGTAGTAGTCTATGGGGTATATGTACCATATTTTCTTTATCCAGTCTACTGTTGATGGGCATTTAGGTTGATTCCCTGACTCTTCTGCTGTGAACAGTGCTGCGATGTACATACATGTGAATGTGTCTTTATGGTAGAATGATTTATGTTCCTTTGAGTACATAGTACTTCAAATGCAGCATATATTTCAAGAAAAAATATAAGCTGTGGAGAAAGACAAACTGAGGCTTTGCCAACTATTAGCTGGATGGCAATAATTATAAATTATATTTAAATTACGTATAATTTGTTCAAAAATTATAAACAACTTTAAGACAATGACAGCAGAGCATTAACACAAGCATGGAACATATTACAACACACAAAAAATTTATAAACTACTTGACAATCTGTTTTGTCATTTGTAAAAGTTATGAAAGTTTAGGACATAAAGTTTTTAAAAGTGCCTGGCACATATTTTTTCAAAATTACCTATCACAATAGGTATATAGTCACATTGTTACAACTTAAGGTAACTTTCAATATTCTAGCTTGGGGTCCCATTGTTTGCAAATAATACTAAAATAACAAGAAATAACACTTTGACTCCTTTAGCATATTTGGAAAGGTGAAAATGTTTTCATCTGTGAAACTCTAGCTGTCAATTAAAGAGCAAAAGACAAGGACAAAATGTATGTAATAAACATATGTAACTAAAGTAACTAAAAATTAGTAAGGCTATAAACAGAGCAGCACAATCAGAACTCCACATCATTTATCTAAGTAAACAACTTATTGTACCCCTCTGCCTTATTTTCTTCATCTACGCAAGTGAGAAAATTGGACTAAAAAGCTTAAAGCTTTTGCTTTCCCTCAAGGAGCCATACTGAAGAGGGAGAGAACTCAGAAAGGGTATCCCAAATGGGTACTATTAGGTTGGTGCAAAAGTAATTGTGGTTTTTGCCTTAAAAAAAAATGGCAAAACCACAATTACTTTTGCACTATCCTAATACTTCAGTGGAGTTACTGGGTTCCAGGTTCCGGTCCTCATGTTTTTATAATCAGAAACTCTTTTATGAGTATATCCTACCAATTAACCTCAAAGAGATTTATTCAGGCAAACTAAAATTGAGGAATCTAGTTTTATAAACTAGAACACCAATTATTAAATTACAATAAAATAAGTAATGCCAGATTAACAGCCTTTGATCATTTGCTCAGAGTGTTTCTTCCTGGTAGATCAGTTTACCCAGAGCCTAAATTATAGGTGAGAAGTTTGCTTGAAGAGCCCAGAATCAGAATATAAGAGTTCAATTGTCATTAACAAAGGTTAGCTACGTGAATTGGATTGCTTCTCTTCACACCGGGAATATTTTTCCCCAATAATCAATATTAGCTTTTTGGAACTAGAAGGACATCTCTTCTGTACTTCCCTGAACACTATTTACTATCCTATACATAGCTTTTTCTTTTAACCTCTGCATAGAATGTCGTCCTTCTATTAATAACCCTTTTATCATTCAGTTACATTGTAATGTAATTGATTAAGTCATCTTTTTGTTACATCTCAGGCAGTGAACTATACTCCAGTCACAGGGGCTGACCTGGGCATTTTAATCCCCAAATTTACAGATCGTCTTTTGGAAAAAGATAGTGTCATAGAGATGTACAGAAATTCAGAACACTTATGTTGGGATCAAACAGAATTGGCTTAATTCCTAAGCAAATTGAGGCAAGTTAAGTAACCTCTCCAAAGCTCAAAATCCTCATCTGAGGCCGGGCACGGTGGCTCATGACTATAATCCCAGCACTTTGAGAGGCCAAGGCAGGTGGATCAACTGAGGTCAGGAGTTCGAAACCAGCCTGATCAACATGGAGAAACCCCGTCTCTACTAAAAAATACAAAAACTAGACAGGCGTGGTGGCAGGCGCCTGTAATCCCAGCTACTCAGGAAACTGAGGCAGGAGAATCGCTTGAACCTGGGAGGCGGAGATTGTGGTGAGCTGAGACAATGCCACTGCACTCCAGCCTGGGCAACAAAGGCGAAACTCTATCTCAAAAAAAAAAAAAAATCCTCATCTGTAAAATAGAAATAATAACACCTACTTTTTGGGTTTGTCGAGAGGATAAATGAGATTATATATATAAAAGTTCAATGTTTGGCCCAAAGTAAGGGCTCAACAATGAATATATATAGCCATCAATACTTTCAAACATTATACACTGTGTTTTAGCCAACATCCATCTTCCAAGTTGGCCTTTATATTCTTTTACCTCAAAACTGGGGGGAGGGGGGCACCTATACACCCTTTATGTCTGGAGCACATTTCAGTATTCACTTTCTTCAAGTCAACACATACAAAGGCAAAGGCAGGTGAACTTTCAAAGGCAATATACTCTTCATAAACTGAAACCCAATGAACTATAAACTCACAAGCTAATAACTAATTATAGCTTTTTGTTTTGCCCATTCTGGCAATGTATTTTGCTATTTCCTCACACTGCAAATGTTACTCTATTGAACCCATCAGTTCATAAAAACAAGTTCAGCATCCCCTTGTCATATTTAATATAAATCAACTGTACCATGAAATTTTGTTTTGTTTAAGCTCATGATAGTTATAGACCATGCAAACTTTGGCCTTTTAACTCCAAGACCATTTTTCATTCTATTTCTTTGTTAGGAGGATCTGTTTGTGTATAATTAAATGTGGCTTTCTTAAACTTTTACAGTTGGTAGCTTAATGTATTTTTGTTTTATTTCGAGTACAAAGGCTACATAATGCTTTTGTTGGCATCAATTCTAGTTAATATGCCAGCTACATAATTTTGTTCTCTGCAATATGTCAGCATTTGAGTGCCTTGGGCTCAACAGGTGGTGCTAGATAAGGTTCTGGCAAATCAAATAAGTAATGTGGTTATTTCTTTTGTCAAATTATAATTAAAAACAGAGTCTATGTAAAATGAGACTTACATTTTCCTGTTTTAAAAGAGCTCAACATCCAGCACAAATCATTTTCTATAACAAAGACCCATTAGTAAGGAAGCATATTGTCTGCATAAATATGCAACACCTTCTGATCTGCAGTTTCATTGGTCTCTGTAAAGTTTATTTTGAAAATCTGATGTGTAAGCATTGCTTCATAAGGTACTGACTTTTCCGCTCTTCTGTAATTCAGGAGTATGAACTTAAGCCCATGCCAAAAATTTAAGAGGAAATTTAAACATTCTTATCTACTAAGGTATAGAATATTAAGAAACTCTGTGAACATTTTTACTTAAATCATTTGCTTAAAAAACTTTTATTTGTGTACTGTGGTATCCTAGCCCTTGATTATAAGAGAGCAGGGGCCAGTGCTTCCATAATCAAAAAACTATACAGATCCTTAGCCAAAGAGTTAGGTTCCTCTCCCATAATTTAATATCCAGCACTGCCAGATAGCTCAGCACTGCCCTATAGTGTGACGGGATATAAGAGACTCATATGCCTGATTATGTCTCTGAAAGTTCTCCCTGTGAAAGTTGTTACTGCAGGGTAGGCATATGTGCTGCTTGGCCACTTGCTCCTGTGCGCTCAACACCATTTCAGAAGACACAAACCAGCGTAGGGCAAAATGTCCCTTATAGTAATAAGTTAAAGCATACCCTGAGAATGACCCTGTATGGAAGATGGACCTGAATGTGTATTCTGAGCTATGGAATCCAGCAGTGGCCAACACAGAGACTCGTTTCTTGTCTATGAGGAACATCCGAGTCCCTAGCCCATTCCATGGAACACAGGCTGTATAGGGCATTGAGGCCTTCAGTCTTGGGTTAAATGAAGGTTGCCAGATGGAAGTCATTAAGGGAAGAGTGTTTAGTGAAAACGTTGTATAAACTGCATGTTATCTGCAAGCAGTTGCAGTTTTCCTGCCCAGCCCATCACCACTGGACTATAGGTAAGGCAGGTATCTTGTCCAGCTCACTGCCATTGGAACTCTCTCCCCTGTATGTAGCCACCTAATAAAACCCCATGTTTCATTTGCTAGCTCTGGGTCTCTTCTTCCACCTATTGAACCTGATGCCTTCCATATTGAGGGTAATAGGGGTTTGGCACAACACCAGACTGTTGTCATATGCCTCCTCTGTTCCCAAAAAGAGGCCAGCATTGCCTTTCTGCAAACCAGAGTACGTTAATATTCTGGTTTGAGTTTTATTGTGCCAAAATCAAGAAATTTTAGCAAAGGAATCCATTATGTAGTTCTTTTATTTCAAAAACATTCTGATCCATTAATTTTTCTGTCCCCATATAACAGTTATCTGAAGAAAAATCAAAGCAGACCAAAAATATTCATCATGATATGTGGGAACACCATGTTGTTTGGCATAAAGAAGATTGAATAAAACTTCTCAGGTGGTCAGACTTCAACATGAAGTATCTATTTCTCTACTTTCAACTGAATTTTCCTTTATGCCCTGAAGTTAGAGATACCTCAGTCAAACACATTTTTATTTTTTCCTAAAGATATAAGTTTCCTAATGTCTTCATATAACTAAGACTCATGAACTACTGTGTATAAATGTTCCTTAGTTCTAAGATAAAGACTTGCAGATTTGGCAGACTAAACAGCATCTATATTTTGTGTCTACATTTGGCTTTATTTATAAAAAGTATGGTGTATGTCTGACTACAGATCAACAGAAAAAAAGGTTTCCAGACTGAAAGGCAAGATAATTAAATGTTGTATAGATTTTTAAATTAAAGTTCAAGCAAATTGAATGCATATCACATATGAAACATGAAATCATGCTTCTAGTCTCGAGACTACTGTTGTCAAGCTGGGCAAATGGGAAAATCATTTCTCTGTTGCTTTATTGGTTTCTTCATCTGTAAGAATGAGGACCTGGACTAGAACTAGAGTTGTCCAAACACTTAAAAGCAATCTCTCTCTTTCTTCAAGCTAAAAACAGCAAACCATAAACCTAATCTACACAGAAAAACGGGCAAGTTCCCCCGCACTTTTACTTCTCCTCCTGCTTGGGCCCCCAACACCACCCCCTGGCCTAGAAAATACCGAAGATTCCAAGGACTGTGAACCAGCTTAATCTCTGAGTTGCTGGCCCAGTTCTACAACTCCCTAACTGTAGCATTGCAAAATACTATGTGTTTTATAAACACTTTACAGAGTACACCGCTTCACTTTGCATTCCTCTCAATCTTCTGAAGTAAGGAGGATGGCTATCCTTATTTCTATTTCAGATGTTGAGAAAGCGGGACCTCCGAGAGATTAAGGTAATCTCTAGATAGGCAGTGAATAAGGGCTGAAACTAAAGTTGCAAGCCAAAACCTCTCTGTACTCTGTTTCCCACTTAATACCCTTTCCTATATAGCACAGTCATAGGTTTTATTGCTTTTGATTTTTGCATGTTTCAAATAAGCAGCTCAAATTTTGACCATAAGAACAAAGACAAAACTTTACTGAGGGTAAGAAAGAAACAACAAATAAATTACCAAATTCAATAGGCTGAATGTGGTCATTGAACCTTTCACCATTCAATGCTATGCTAAAAAATAATTGCTAGGATTATTGACTATAATCCTCATAGGGTTTTAATTCTGATATTTGCGCTTTAGCTATTTCATATTGAAAGTGTCTAACACCACATTAACACTACTCCATTAAGGAGTCCAATGGGCCAAAATCCTTGTTCCACTTTCTAAGACATTGGGGTAATATCAAAGAGAGAAATCCACCATTGTAAAGATGTCAATTCTCTCCATATTTCTTTATAAACATACCATTCCAATTAAAATTCTAACAGGATGTCTTTTACTCTTAAAATTATTCTAAATTTGAACTGAAAAATAACATGTGAAAATAGCTACAAAACTCTGGGAAAAAGAAAAGAATAAGGACATTTTAGTATCAAGTGTTAAACATAGTGTAAACATGCACTAATTAAAACAGTGAAATACTAGTACAGGAAGTAGATAGATGAATAGAAGAAGTGAGTAGAAAAACCTATAAGTAAACTAAAGCAGTTCTCAACATGTAGTCCAAGCACCCCCAGAGGCTCCTGAGACCCTCTCAGATGTCTGCAGGGTCCTCCCTTAGTCAATTATATATCACCTGCGTGATACCTGATTTTTTTAAAGGAAAACAAAATATCACAGCAGATTGAAGTAGCAGATATGAGAATCCAGCTGTCTTCTCCTATGAGACCAGACATTAAAAGATTTGCAAAAACACTGAAATAATGCCACTCTTCTCAGGAGTTTTCTTTGTAGAAAAATAAGGTTACTTTTCATAAAAATACGCTATTATGTTAACATGTAATAGATTTGTTATTGCTCTTTTTAACGAATTGATAAAATTTTAAGTATTTCTTAGTTTTAATTTCTAAAGTGATAAATATCAATAGCTATAACTCACACAAACTAAAGCTCTGTGAGATGCTCAGAAAATATTAAGAGTTCAAAAGCATTTGCAGCCAAAAAGTTGAAGAACTACTGGACTAAATAATATATCAAAGCTTAATATTTGGTAAAGGCAACACTTCGAACTAGTGGGAAAAGGATTAAGTATTTAATATTGTTGAAACAAGAACCCAGTTGTCTGGGAGAAATGTGCCTCTGCATCTAAGCAGAGCCAAAACAACTTTCTGAAAAGAATCTCCTCAATTTCAGATGAATTTCTAGCCCCAAAGAGCTTATAAGAAATTTAATCTTAATCCCAATTGGGGCTTCCCATTTTTTTCCCATGATTATGGCAATATCCAGCAGCATTAGTGCCAAAGTATCATCTTTTCACACTGGGTACCATGGTGACAACCACTGTGTCAACCCACAAGGTCCCTTCAAGGTCAGTGCCTTTAGACTGTACCAATTGCCCAGGGACCTTTGTTGAGGCTGGGAACCACCAACCATTCCTCTCTGATTTTCAGTCACCTTCCCAGGATGCTGCCAGTACAGAGGGTACCTACACCTCACCAGGACCTACAAGTCTGTAGGACCCTTTTCCCTGACCTAGCCCAGGTGTTTATTTTCTGTACTTGACCATTTGGTATCCTCCCATAGGCCACACTCTTGACTGCTGCCCTTGCTTACCACTCTGGGCCTAGCTGTATCACTTTTTTATAAGGGTGTGCAGTTTATAGTGTACAATGACCAAGTACATTTAAACACATCTGTATCTTATGCCTACGACAAGGCAAAACATTTTTCCCTACTTCTCGCTGTAACTGCAATAAAGACTTTAGCTCCTAGTTCCTTCTTTTTCTCATTCACTTGGCCTTGGTGTTGCTCATGTGGCCCTGTGTGGATGCCATGACTCCCCACCTCTCTAGAGAGCTGTGAGTATAAATAACTTCTTCCTTCATGACAATCACATTTGTGTCTGTGTGTCCTACCACACCTAACTAAAATAAATCCCAGATACCATGTAAAAACACCTGGGAATTTCCTTTTAGTCTAGATGTCTTTCCTCTAGCTTCCTGGTCCCTTTTAATGCATCCAAATGGTTTTTGCCATGGGTCTTGTACTGCTGCAAAGCCAGATTTTGATAACTCGCTTCTTCGTCATTCCTGAGCCTGAATCCAGTGATTCTACTTCCATCTTTTCTGCTTTCATCTTTGGTTTTTGGTATCTTGCCTGGAACCTTGCACCTTTCCCAGCTTTAGGTACGGTCTTATTTTTCAGCTCCCTCATCCATCTAATGGGGTCTTATTACTCGAGAATAAAACCTCCCTTACGTCCCGTTGTTCATGTTAGCTGGTTTGCTCTTCAGCTTCACCTTGATTGACGCATCAAGAAATATCTATTGAGCACATATTAATTCCAGGTATTGTGCCAGGCATTGAGTATCTATCAGTGAAACAAAGAGACATGGGCCATGATCTGTAGTAAGATCATGAATTCCCAATTCTTCACTCTCTGCTAGAATCTACCTCTGTCTTCAACCCTACTCTTCACCCTGTGACACTCCGTGGTTATTTGCCTGAGCCTGAAGGGATGGTGTAAACATGTGTTTGGGGCTGCCCTTTCATGTTTTCCTACCCATGTAGGTAATTATAGTTTCAGGTCTTGATGTCTTCTGCCTCCCCTCTCCTGAAGATCACTGAGTTGGCCTAGCAGACGCCTGAAGGCAGGAAGAGGTGACATTTTGTATTTGAGGAAAGCGAGAAAGGTTTGGAGCAACTACTTTCAAGAATGAAATTAATTACTTTAGAATAGGAAATTAACTGGCTCAGCTCAGGTTAATTAATAGCTCAGTTGGGGTTGCAAATATACAAGTTATTAATGTAATTTTCAATAGAATGTTATTTATTCATCTCAGCCTGTTTGTGGCTTAACACAAATTGGGGATAGGGATGAGGAGGTGTGGAGGGGAGAAAATGAAAGGAAAAACTAACATGTACTTCACTCCAGTTATATTACAAAATATTTATTTCATTTAATATATCACTCCTATGAGATGGTTACTACTATCAACAATTCATATAAGAAAACATAAAAATTAAATAATTTACCCAGGATCACACAGGGAGTAACTGATAGTCTTAGGATTAACCTAAGTCTGTATGGTACCAAATGTATAGCTTTTAGGATACTTTGTAGCATTTTAAAATATATGAGTATTTCTATGTGAAATGCTACATTCCTTATCTATACATTTTCAGATGTGATGACACGATGACATGCAAGCTCCTGTAGCTGAGTGTCTCTCAAACTATAATCACTATATGAATCACCTGAGGATTTTATTTAAAGGCAGATTCTAATTCAGTAAGCCCAGAGTGAGAGCAAAGAATCTGCATTTCTAACAAGCTCCCAGGTGATACTAACACTGCTGGTTTATGGAACACACTTTGAGTAGCAACACCTTAGTCCACTCCCCTAGATTTTAAAGAGAAGAAAACCAAGGCTCACATAAGATGAGGAGACTCTGATAGCAAATTAATTAGTGACAGAGCCAAACAAGACCAAAAAGTCCAGTGTTCCTTTCATTATGTTCTTTACATTACATAAAATATTACTTAGGATTACAAAACACATCAAATATATTCAGTTGCTCCGTTTTTGCACTTGACAATAAATTTAAAAACTAGAAACAATGTGTATTAACGAAAAAACTTGCTGCTTTATCCTTTTAAGAATAAAAAATGTTAAGTGTAATTTTAAAAACCATAGATACACATCTTCTGGAGAACATATTTATCATGTACTGAATATGCAAAGTAAAATTGCTATTAAGCATATAATTTACTACAGAGCTTGCAAACAAATTACACTTATTTTATGGAAATGCTTCAATTTTTATTTTGTTTTGTTTTTACTTAAGACACTATTTCACATGTAAAGGGCTTTTTGCAATGGTCTAAATCTTTCTCTCAACAATAAAACCTTATGTGATTTTTAAAAAATAATTCTCCAAGTCTCAAATACAGCATGCGTAATGTTAGAAAATGCAGTAAACCAATATAAATATGCATAAACAAATATGTAAATGTAATTGTTTCCCAGCTTTCATGAATGTTACATATTAGAGAATAACAGCTCCATGTTTCTCTTGGCCCCCAGGGGTAATTTTTTTTAATTATACATGTACATGTCAGAACTGAATACACCAGCTGATGTTCATGAGGAATTTAAAAATTTGAAAAGAAAGAAAAGTTGTGGAGATTTTTCCGCTATTTATATTCAAGTGTGTAAGTAAAGGCATCACCTTAATTAGGGTAGTCACCACATTAAGGTATGATTTTTAGACTAAAATTATTTGAAATGATGCACAGTTCAAGCAATTGTGGGATATAATCAAGGCAAAACCTTTTTTATGAAAAAATATAATTAGCTATATAATCAAAGACTAAATAGAAAGAGAATACATTGATTTTACTTGTTTTTTGTTTCTTTTTGGAAACGTTAATTATATTTGTCTTTTAGCAGTATGATAACGAGTATCTTGAATACACTTAAATTGCCAGTTGGCCAATATTTTAGTATATCAGTTCTCCAAACCTGACCCCACTCCCCTTACCTCTCTTTTTTTTTTTTTTTGGAGATGGAGTCTCATTCTGTCGCCCAGGCTAGAGCGCAGTGGCGCGATCTCAACACACTGCAACCTCTGACTCCCGGGTTCAGGCAATTCTCCTGCCTTAGCCTCACAAGTAGCTGGGATTACACGTGCTCACCATCAAACCCAGCTAATTTTTGTATTTTAGTAGAGAAAGGGTTTCACCACGTTGGCCAGGCTCGTCTCAAACTCCTGACCTCAAGTGATCCGCCTGCTTCGGCCTCCCAAAGTGCTGGGATTACACGCATGAGCCACCACGCCTGGCCTCCCCTTACCTCTCTTGAAAAGTTTCATGGCATGTTCCTATTAATTGATTTTGTTCTTCTTTTGATATTAATTTTTATTTTTTTATTTGTTTTTGGTGAAGATCTGTTTGAGAAGTACTTCAAAAGAAGTTGCTAAACCATTGCCTGAAAACATCTCTGGCTGTCAGTTACAATGGTGGACTACAATAATGGTTAAGAGCACACATTCTAAAACCAAATGGCTAGGGTTTGAATCCTGGCACCACCAAGGAGCTCTGTGTCCTTGGGCAAATTGGAACTCTTTATGCCTCAATTTCTTTATCTATGAAATGGGGTTAACAATAATACTTACCTAATGTAGTTATCTGGAGGATTAATCTTGATAAATACCAGTAAACCAATTGCCCATTGAAAGCAATTAATAAATGATGATGATCATGATCATGAAGAAAAGGAGAAGAAGAGAAGGAGAAGAACAAAGAAGATAAGAAAATGAAGAGAAAGATGAAGTAAAGGTGAAAAATGAGGAAGAGAAGAGTAGAAAGAAAAGGAGAAGAAATGAAAAAGTTGTTTCCAGGCCAGGCGTGGTGGCTCATGCCTGTAATCCCAGCACTTTGGGAGGCTGAGGCAGGTTGATCACGAGGTCAGGAGTTCAAGACCAGCCTGGCCAAGATGGTGAAACCCCATCTCTACTAAAAATACAAAAATTACAGCACGCCTGTAATCCCAGCTACTTGGGAGGCTGAGGCAGGAGAATCGCTAGAACCTGGGGGGCAGAGGTTGCAGTGAGCCAAGATCATGCCACTGCACTCCAGCCTGAGCAACAGAAAGAGACTCCATCTCAAACAAAAAAAAAAAAAAGAAAAAGTTGATTCCGAATTAAAATAACATACCTTCTGAGAAAAGAAAGCTTAAATTTTAGCTTTAGCTCTTCCACTTTGTAATCTTAAGCAATTTTTTCTCTACTTAATTTTTCTCTTGATAATTAAATTTTTTTCATTTTTATCTTGAGAAAATGTAACCAGCTCCTTGACGCTCAGTTTTCTCATCTATAACATTTGCTTCATATTTAAAGGTGTTGTGAGGATAAGATGAAATAATATACGTGAAAGTGTATTTCAAAAATTTTAATACTATACATTATATTATGATGTATTATATATAGTATGTATACTATAATATGGTATATTTTATATATATATACCATATTTTCTGTATAATTATACAATAGTTTAACAACTTGGACTTGAGACTTCTTGCCTTTAGCTATTTATATTAAAATTTCCAGTTAATCTTTGGGATAACTTTTTTCAAATAAAAGGATTAGAATAGGAATGACATCTTACCGTCTGCTATCTAAAGCAGTAACAAGTGCATACTGGGAACCAAAGACTTGAAAAGAAAATGATGTGGAAAAAATAAACCTTGTCAAGATACATTGGTTGTGTCCTCAGTGCTATCAAACTAACAAATTATTTACTAGCAATTAGTTGGCCAAGAAAAAAGCATGTGATGTCCAAAAATATGAAAAATGGTAAAATTTAAGAATAGTTTCTGTTTCTTTTCATTGTATTGGTAGCCTATAGCCTTAATAAAAGTCATTGGAATTTTCAAATAAGTTATATGTAACACTTAATCTTATAAGTATACAAAGTTGTCTGTAAAAACTGCATCGTGCAGCACCAAGTACATTGAATGTTCCCAATAAAAATGTTAGTTACACATGTTTATTGCAGCACTATTCACAATAGCAAAGACTTGGAACCAACCCAAATGCCCATCAATGATAGACTGGATTAAGAAAATGTGGCACATATACATCATGGAATACTATGCAGCCATAAAAAAGGATGAGTTCATGTCCTTTGCAGGGACATGGATGAGGCTGGAAACCATCATTCTCAGCAAACTAACACAGGAACAGAAAACCAAACACTGCATGTTCTCATTCATAAGTGGGAGTTGAACAATGAGAACACATGGACACAGGGAGGGAAACATCACACAATGGGGCCTGTCAGGGGGTAGGGGGCTAGAGGAGGGATAGCATTAGGAGATATACCTGCTGTAGATGACCGGTTGATGGGTGCAGCAAACCACCATGGCACATGTAGAGCTATGTAACAACCTGCATGTTCTGCACATGTATCCCAGAACTTAAAGTATAATTTTTTTAAAAATGCTAGTTACATTATTATTAGAAGTAGTGTTATCATATAATCCTCATGAAATCAAGTCAGAAGATTCTTGTTGAAGAGAACACATTTTTACGGTAAAATGGCTGATTAGATGAGTCAATCCAATCCAAGAAGCTAATTTCGATGAGAATCATACTTATCTAAAGAATCACATAAGTAAATCCCTTGTCCACTATTTCCAAGTCCTAAAGTATAAACAAGTATAATGGAGAGAAAAATGTCTCTTTGACCTCCAAAAGTTTGATAATTGAGTCTGTGAAATTGACAGTAGACAGATTAAGAGGAGAAAAAGCATCCAAATTTATTACATACATGGAAGATCACAGAAAGAAAATGGAATACCCCAAAAACCCAGTGAGATCTAGAAGCTTATATAGTCTCTTCATAGGGGAGAGTAGAAAAGGATATGTAGGCAACTTAGGGGACCATAAATAATTTGGGAGGAATGAATAGTTATAGCCTGTGACACAGTCTGTCTGGACGTGGCACTGATCTGCAGTCTCTTCTTCTGCCATATGGTTAATTTTCCCTGGTTGATGAGATTTCCCAGGGAGGAGACTCATTGAGGAGACAATTGAGTTCCATTTTGGAAGACTTATCTTTAGGCAGATAACAGAAGTTCAGAGAGAGTCCTTTCTATGTCTAGGGGGATAAATAAATTAGAGACAGGAAGGTAGGAGAAGGTCAGAAGAGACCTTGTTTCTCTCCTAGCTCAAAGCACTCAGCAAGCCAAAGCGCCATACTTTGGGGTATCATCTTCTGAGCCTCAGCACAGGATAAAGTTATGGTTTGGTATTTTAGTCATCCTAACTATTGAAAGACTACTCAAATATTCTCTCACCAAAATTTTATTTATTTTTATTGGTTTTTTTCTAGTTCTTAAGTTTCCCTGCTACTATAACCTAGCTCAGCCTACAGTATCTACACTACCCTTATTTTTTCCAAATTACTTTATTATGACTACCTCTAATTCTCACTATAAAAGCTTATTAATTCTTTTAATCATTTATCTTTTAATTAGGTCCTTTTCACTAAATCAAAGCTTTAAAATGTGTTGCCTAGTTTCTTCATGAGTTTTTTTGCATATCACATAGTTTAAAAAAATAACAATTTTAATCAAGAAGAAATAGAAAATCTGAAAACTCCTATGTATACGATAATGTAAGAGCTAAATAAGATTAAAAACTAGAATACCGATTAAGGCAATTCACTACATTAACAAAATATAGGGAAAAATATGATCATTAAGAATATAAAAGACATTTTATGAAATTCAGCATCCAATCATGATTTTTAAAAAGGAAAAAAATAGAAATCGCATATAAAGCCAAAAATTGAAAGAAAATCCTCAGACTGAAAAAGGACATCTTCATGACCTTCTCCAAAAAGGCATTCCACAAACATGATACTCAATGATTGGAAAAGCATAAAAGATGGTTTGTAGAGGGGAAGATTTCTACACAGAAACCCTAAATAATCTACCAATTCAAATTAATAAGAGTTCAGCAAAATTTCTGGTTATAGAGTCAATATACAAAGGTCAATTTAACTTATAGACATCACCAAAAATTAGTTTAAAATGTACATTTAAAAAGATATTCTAAAATTTTTAAATTACCAAGAAATAAATCTAACAAAAAAAGTATGAGATTTCTAAATAGAAAATGACAAAATGTTGTTGAACAACATTAAAGAACTAGGTAAATTGAAATATATACCATATTTATAATGACTATTCAAAACTGTAAAGGTGTCAATTCTGTTCAAATCAGGTATAAAAATTATACTGAGGGTCAAATCATGCTTGTTTATTGTCATTCAATCATTTATTCATTAACACATATTTTATAATTAGCATACATAAAAATAATGTATTCTCTGCCCGTACTAGGGCTATTTTAGTTACGAATAAAGAATAAAACAACTCCAACTAGCTTAAGCGATAAAGGGAATGTTCCCATATCCCTGGAAAGGTCTAGGGATCATTTTAGATTCGGGCCCACTAGATTGAAGAACTCGGTGTCATCATTAGGACTCTGTTGGTCTGACTCTCCCCTTCTCTCTCAGCTCTCTTTTCCTTTGTTATGTTCATTCTCAGGGTCTTCCCACCTGGCAGCAAAATAGCTGTCTTCTACCTGCTACAGGCTGAAAACCTATTCTCTGCAATCCCAGCGGAAAAGACTTTTCTCAACAGCTGAAACCACACTCCAGGAATTTAGTCTCATTAACCTGGTTTGTTTCACATGCTATATTACTGTGGTCAGTGGGTAGGTAGGTATGAACTGACTGATCAGGCTTTGGTGACACGCCTCCCTTAGAACTAAAATGGAGTCAGCCCATCCCAATCACTTGGATTAAGAGTTATAATGACTTCCTACCCCCAAATATAAAAGCTGTTACCAGAAAAAGGGTGAACAGATCCTGTGTAGACCAAAAGCAACACATGTCCCTGACAGGGTGAACCGAAATAGAAAGATCTTTATTGTTTTCTAATCAGTAGTCATCCATAGTCATCAACGAACAGTTCATAAATTTATATTTAAAGCTCAGACACTTGCTCTGAACTTGTGTCATAAAACAATGGTCAAGAGACATTTTTAATCAAATGTCTTACATAGATTTTAAACTGTGTCCAAATTTAAACTAGATGTCTTCTCCTCCAAATATGTTTCTTGTTCTATACCTCCCCTCTCATGTTATTATTTCCATACATCTCAGTGCAGAAAAACAGGAATCATCCTAGACCACTCTCCCCTCTCTTTCATCCCTTTATTCAATTGGCCACTTAATGCTAGAGACTCAACCGCCCAAATAGCTTCCAAATGTGTTCTTTCATCAGCATTTCACTGACTGCTTTAGCTCAGGCTCTCCTAAATTCTCATACACATTTGTACAAAGGCTTCCTGACTGGTCTTTGTGCTGCCAACTTCATCCTTTCTGATCCATCCTCCACATTCATCATAGTGATGTTTCTATGATATGCCCGGACTTGTAAGTCCTTAAAATTCATCAGTCATTCACCATCAACTGCCAAGTAAGATATGCAACTTCTAAATGTAACATGAGAACCTCTACAGGATGTGGTCTGCACCCTCCCTACTGTCTTTGTGTGTGTGTGTGTGTGTGTGTGTGTGTGTGTGTGTGTGTGTGTGTGTGTGTGACACTTCTTCACACATACCCTACCCAGCTGCAGAACTAAACAAGGTGCACATCCTAAAATAAGCTATTCCCTCTACCTCCCACTTCATCTTTTGAGATGTAGCTGAGACGTATCTCTAGAAATCTGTCTTTGAAACCATCACTGTCCCTCTGCCCCATTCCATTAACATAGCTTCTCATGTTTCCATCAGTACATTTACCTATTGTAGTCATATGAAGTTAACTGTCTTCCCCTCTCATCTACAAAATAATTTAGGTTAGGTACATATCTTTTATTCCTTTATCTGATATCTAGCCCAGCACCTGACAAATAGTAGGTCACTTAATCAAAGTGTATGAATAAATGTGCAGGTATATACTCCGTATTAAAAGGTGTTGTGAGGATAAGATGAAATAATATATGTAAAAGTATATTTCAAAAATTTTAATACTATATAATATAGTATTATATTATGCTATAGTATTATTATATATACTATAATGTACTATAGTATTATAACGCTATATAGCATATTATGTATAAGCATATTTTCTGTATTATTATATAACAGTTTTAAAACAGCAAGTTTTTAGACCATTATATAATTTAACTATGCTGTGTCTTAACACATGACCTAATTCATGTAAAACCCAAAATAAAAGATTGAGCCAATATTCAAGAGTTTGCTTCTTCCCGTCAGTTCCATTTATTCTAATAAATTCAACCTCCAATATTACTGGTAAATCAGTGTCCCTAAGTACTCTGTATATTGCAGTGAATTTTTATATGTATTTAAATATTTAAGACTGAATGCAATGAACAACATATTGTGTATGTGTATACCAAAATACAGTGACAAATATTTTTCATCCAATTTGTGTTATTATACAATATGTATTTCCTAGAACTGTGTTTACTGTATCCTTGCTCCCTGCTGCATAAATAAATGTAGATCTCTAATGGATGGATGACATACATTTTATTCCGCTATGTTCTTCCTCTAGCTGGGTTTAGTCCTATCAAAGCCACCTATCTTAAACTGTAAACTATAGTTGCAAGTTTGGGTATACATTTTCTCTCCTATCTAGATTGTAAATCTCTGGAGACCTCACACTATCTCAACTCATAATTGTTTCCCTCATCAAGGCTCAGCCATGTGCCTGTCCAAGAAAAATACACATTAATGTTTTATTAAATTGAATGGTTCAGCTTAGTCCTTTTGATGAGAAGGAGCTATGGGCTGCCCCTTTTATTTAATGTGTTTTGTTTTTAGGAATTTTTGAACTGTTATTTAATTTAGGTTCTGAAATTATGGTAGGGTTTTCTCTTAAAAGCATAAAGTAATACTTTAATGAGAAAATCCAAAAGAGATTCATCACTGGAACTACAAAAGTGAATTTAGCCATCATCCCTCCCCATTTCTTCGTCCCATTGTCTTGTTCCTTTTTATAAGCACAATGGTTTCATTAAAATGTAAATTATCTGTAACACTGACTTTCCCTTTCCATCTTTCCTTTATTACTAGTTACTTCATTACTTTTTTACTAGTAACTCACTGTTTCATTACTCTCTTCTTCATTACTAGTGTTTCCATGGAATCAGTAATTAATGGTACAAAGATAAATTCTTTAACAACTAGAATGTTTATTTTCTGAACATAAGATTAAAAGTTCCTAGCCTTCAATATTCTAATGCTCCAGTATGATTTTTAAGAATAAGGAGATGTATACTATAGTTGGCAATGTTGAGTAGACTGGCTTGGGTTGGGTTTACCAGCTTGAGAAGTGAGTTTATGAACTTAGTCACAGACAGACTGCCAGCTGACAATCTGTCAAATTCAGATTACAAAGACTAACAGAAGAAGAAAATAGATATCATCTGATACTTTCTAGTTAATGTACTGTACACAGAATAACAGGGCAAATGAAGATGATTTTAGGCGGGGAAATGGGTCAATCTACTGTCAAGTTTTCCATGGAAATTTGTTGCAAACAAACTTTAATTGGGTTCTTTATTTAGTTAGCCATATTTGAAATATCTTTGAAGATAAGATCATTGACTCACATTTTAAGAGGAAGTGATTGGAAAGTAATCTTAAATGTAAAGCTCATGTATACAAATGGGTTTAAATGGGGGTCTATTATCACCTCAATGCTTGTATGCAACTCCATTAATATTAATGAGAGTTAGACATAAGCATTTATGCGAGATGAATAGACCCTTATTGTGTTTACTGCAAGATTGTTTTGCTTGTCCAGAAACCTGTAGTGTTGAACTCAACCAGAGTTGCCAACAATAATGAATATTAAAAGAAGAAAACTTCAATATTTACAGCTTTTATTTTCTCTCTCCCTCTCAAAGATATACCATTTCTTACAAGAAAAGGGAATTAAAAATATATGCATTTATTGGCTTGTAAAATTTTGCTTCAAGTGACAAGCTCACTTCCTACATAAATATTCAATAAGATAGAAATGAATATATAGTAGACTCGTTTCATTCTTCTAAGGGTTACATTCCATTTCTGTAAATTGGTTTGTACCCTATTTCAGTTCTATCTGTCTTCACCTCTGGGAATTTTCTTTGGTTCTTTCATGGTGTATTGAGATCATCAGAGATTTGCTAGTAATTGACCAGTTTGGATTGCACATGAGTGGCATCTGTTAAAAGATAATGTAGGGATTCCTGGGCAAAATGGCCGAATAGGAACAGCTCCAGTCTGCAGCTCCCAGCAAGACCAACACAGAAGGCGGGTGATTTCTGCATTTCTAACTGAGGTACCTGGCTCATCTCACTGGGACTTGTTAGACAGTGGGTGCAGCCCACGGAGGGGGAGCCAAACCAGGGTGGGGCATGGCCTCACCTGGGAAGCCTAAGGGGTCGAGGAACTCCCTCCCCTAGCCAAGGGAAGCTGTGAGGTACTGTGCCATGAGGGACAGAGCTATCTGGCCCAGATACTTCACTTTTCCCACTGTCTTCACAACCTGCAGACCAGGAGATTTTTTGGGTACCCACACCACCAGGGCCTTGGGTTTCAAGCACAAAGCTGGGTGGCTGTTTGGGCAGACACCAAGCTTAGCTGCAGGAGTTTTTTTTCGTACCCCAGTGGTGACTAGAACATCAGCGAGACAGAACTGTTCACTCCCCTGGAAAGGGGGCTGAAGAGCTGAGTCTTGCTCAGCAGATCCCAACCCCATGGAGCCCAACAAGCTGAGATCCACTGGCTTGAAATTCTCACTGCCAGCACAGCAGTCTGAAGTCAACCTGGGACCCTCAAGCTTGGAGGGGGGAGGGGTGTCCACCATTACTGAGGCTTGAGTAGGCGATTTTTCCCCTCACAGTGTAAACAAAGCCTCCAGAAGTTCGAACTGAGCAGATCCCACCAGAGGGCCACAAAGCCACTGTAGCCAGACTGCCTCTCTAGATTCCTCCTCTCTGGGCAGGGTATTTCTGAAAGAAAGGCAGCAGCTCCAGGCAGAGGTTTATAGATAAAACTCCCAACTCCCTGGGACAGAGCAACTGGGGAAAGGGGCGACTATGGGCGCAGCATCACCAGACTTAAACTTTCCTGTCTGCTGGATCTGAAGAGATCAGTGGATCTCTCAGCACAGCACTCAAGCTCTGCTAGGGGACAGACTGCCTCCTCAAGTGGGGCCCTGACCCCCATACCTCCTGACAGGGAGACACCTCCCAGCAGGGATTGACAGGCACCTCATACAGGAGACCTCCGAATGGCATCTGGCAGGTGCCCCTCTGGGATGAAGCTTCGAGAGGAAGGAGCAGGCTGCAATCTTTGCTGTTCTGCAGCCTCTGCTGGTGATACCCAGGCAAACAGGGTCTGGAGTGGACCTCCAGCAAACTCCAGCAGACCTGCAGAAGAGGGTCCTGACTGTTAGAAGGAAAATAACAAACAGGAAGTAATAGCATCAACATCAACAAAAAGGATGACCACTCGAAAACCCCATCCAAAGATCACCAACATCAAAGATCAAAGGTAGACAAAACCACAAAGATGAGAAAAAAACAGCACAAAAAGGCTGAAAATTCCAAAAACCGGAATGCCTCTTCTCCTCCAAAGGATCACAACTCCTTGCCAGCAAGGGAAGAAAACTGGATGGAGAAAGAGTTTGATGAATGGACAGAAATAGACTTCCGAAGGTAGGTAATAGCAAACTCCTCCAAGTTAAAGGAGCATGTTCTAACCCAATGCAGGGAAGCTAAGAACCTTGATAAAAGGTTACAGGAACTGCTAACTAGAATAACCAATTTGGCGAAGAACATAAATGACCTGATGGAGCTGAAAAATACAGCATGAGAACTTCATTAAGCATACACAAGTATCAACAGATGAATTGATTAAGCAAAAGAAAGAATATCAGAGACTGAAGATCAACTTAATGAAATGAAGGGTGAAGACAAGATTAGAGAAAAAAAGAATGAAAAGGAACGAACAAAGCCTCCAAGAAATATGGGACTGTGTGAAGAGACTAAACCTACGTTTGATTAGTGTACCTGAAAGTGATGGGGAGAATGGAACCAAGTTGGAAAACACACTTCAAAACATTATCCCGGAGAACTTCCCCAACCTAGCAAGACAGGCCAACATTCAAATTCAGGAAATACAGAGAACACCACAAAGACACTTCTCGAGAAGAGCAAACCCGAGACACATAATCATCAGATTCACCAAGGTTGAAATAAAGGAAAAAATGTTAAGGGCAGCCAGAGAGAAAGGTCAAGTTACACACAAGGGAAGCCCATCAGACTAACAGTGGATTTCTCTGCAAAAACCCTACAAGCCAGACGACAGTGGGGGCCAACATTCAACATTCTTTTTTTTTTTTTTTTTTTTATACTTTAAGTTTTAGGGTACCTGTGCACATTGTGCAGGTTAGTTACATATGTATACATGTGCCATGCTGGTGCGCTGCACCCACTAACTCGTCATCTAGCGTTAGGTATATCTCCCAATGCTATCCCTCCCCCCTCCCCCCCACCCCCACCCCAACAGTCCCCAGAGTGTGATATTCCCCTTCCTGTGTCCATGTGATCTCATTGTTCAATTCCCACCTATGAGTGAGAATATGCGGTGTTTGGTTTTTTGTTCTTGCGATAGTTTACTGAGAATGATGGTTTCCAATTTCATCCATGTCCCTACAAAGGACATGAACTCATCATTTTTTATGACTGCATAGTATTCCATGGTGTATATGTGCCACATTTTCTTAATCCAGTCTATCATTGTTGGACATTTGGGTTGGTTCCAAGTCTTTGCTATTGTGAATAATGCCGCAATAAACATACGTGTGCATGTGTCTTTATAGCAGCATGATTTATAGTCCTTTGGGTACATACCCAGTAATGGGATGGCTGGGTCAAATGGTATTTCTAGTTCTAGATCCCTGAGGAATCGCCACACTGACTTCCACAATGGTTGAACTAGTTTACAGTCCCACCAACAGTGTAAAAGTGTTCCTATTTCTCCACATCCTCTCCAGCACCTGTTGTTTCCTGACTTTTTAATGATTGCCATTCTAACTGGTGTGAAATGATATCTCATAGTGGTTTTGATTTGCATTTCTCTGATGGCCAGTGATGATGAGCATTTTTTCATGTGTTTTTTGGCTGCATAAATGTCTTCTTTTGAGAAGTGTCTGTTCATATCCTTCGCCCACTTTTTGATGGGGCTGTTTGTTTTTTTCTTGTAAATTTGTTTGAGTTCTTTGTAGATTCTGGATATTAGCCCTTTGTCAGATGAGTAGGTTGCGAAAATTTTCTCCCATTCTATAGATTGCCTGTTCACTCTGATGGTAGTTTCTTTTGCTGTGCAGAAGCTCTTTAGTTTAATTAGATCCCATTTGTCAATTTTGGCTTTTGTTGCCATTGCTTTTGGTGTTTTGGACATGAAGTCCTTGCCCACGCCTATGTCCTGAATGGTAATGCCTAGGTTTTCTTCTAGGGTTTTTATGGTTTTAGGTCTAACGTTTAAATCTTTAATCCATCTTGAATTGATTTTTGTATAAGGTGTAAGGAAGGGATCCAGTTTCAGCTTTCTACATATGGCTAGCCAGTTTTCCCAGCACCATTTATTAAATAGGGAATCCTTTCCCCATTGCTTGTTTTTCTCAGGTTTGTCAAAGATCAGATAGTTGTAGGTATGCGGCGTTATTTCTGAGGGCTCTGTTCTGTTCCATTGATCTATATCTCTGTTTTGGTACCAGTACCATGCTGTTTTTGTTACTGTAGCCTTGTAGTATAGTTTGAAGTCAGGTAGTGTGATGCCTCCAGCTTTGTTCTTTTGGCTTAGGATTCACTTGGCAATGCGGGCTCTTTTTTGGTTCCATATGAACGTTAAAGTAGTTTTTTCCAATTCTGTGAAGAAAGTCATTGGTAGCTTGATGGGGATGGCATTGAATCTGTAAATGACCTTGGGCAGTATGGCCATTTTCACGATATTGATTCTTCCTACCCATGAGCATGGAATGTTCTTCCATTTGTCAGATTCAGGAAATACAGAGAATGCCACAAAGATACTCCTCGAGAAGAGCAACTCCAAGACACATAATTGTCAGATTCACCAAAGTTGAAATGAAGGAAAAAATGTTAAGGGCAGCCAGAGAGAAAGGTCAGGTTACCCTCAAAGGGAAGCCCATCAGACTAACAGCGGATTTCTCGGCAGAAACCCTACAAGCCAGAAGAGAGTGGGAGCCAATATTCAACATTCTTAAAGAAAAGAATTTTCAACCCAGAATTTCATATCCAGCCAAACTAAGCTTCATAAGTGAAGGAGGAATAAAATACTTTACAGACAAGCAAATGCTGAGAGATTTTGTCACCACCAGGCCTGCCCTAAAAGAGCTCCTGAAGGAAGCACTAAACATGGAAAGGAACAACCAGTACCAGCCGCTGCAAAATCATGCCAAAATGTAAAGACCATCGAGACTAGGAAGAAACTGCATCAACTAATGAGCAAAATCACCAGCTAACATCATAATGACAGGATCAAATTCACACATAACAATATTGACTTTAAATGTAAATGGACTAAATTCTCCAATTAAAAGACACAGACTGGCAAGTTGGATAAAGAGTCAAGACCCATCAGTGTGCTGTATTCAGGAAACCCATCTCACATGCAGAGACACACATAGGCTCAAAATAAAAGGATGGAGGAAGATCTACCAAGCAAATGGAAAACAAAAAAAGGCAGGGGTTGCAATCCTAGTCTCTGATAAAACAGACTTTAAACCAACAAAGATCAAAAGAGACAAAGAAGGCCATTACATAATGGTAAAGGGATCAATTCAACAAGAGGAGCTAACTCTCCTAAATATATATGCACCCAATACAGGAGCACCCAGATTCATAAAGCAAGTCCTGAGTGACCTACAAAGAGACTTAGACTCCCACACATTAATAATGGGAGACTTTAACACCCCACTGTCAACATTAGACAGATCAACGAGACAGAAAGTCAACAAGGATACCCAGGAATTGAACTCAGCTCTGCACCAAGCAGACCTAATAGACATCTACAGAACTCTCCACCCCAAATCAACAGAATATACATTTTTTTCAGCACCACACCACACCTATTCCAAAATTGACCACATAGTTGGAAGTAAAGCTCTCCTCAGCAAATGTAAAAGAACAGAAATTATAACAAACTATCTCTCAGACCACAGTGCAATCAAACTAGAACTCAGGATTTAAAATCTCACTCAAAGCCACTCAACTACATGGAAACTGAACAACCTGCTCCTGAATGACTACTGGGTACATAACGAAATGAAGGCAGAAATAAAGATGTTCTTTGAAACCAACGAGAACAAAGACACAACATACCAGAATCTCTGGGATGCATTCAAAGCAGTGTGTAGAGGGAAATTTATAGCACTAAATGCCCACAAGAGAAAGCAGGAAAGATCCAAAATTGACACCCTAACATCACAATTAAAAGAACTAGAAAAGCAAGAGCAAACACATTCAAAAGCTAGCAGAAGGCAAGAAATAACTAAAATCAGAGCAGAACTGAAGGAAATAGAGACACAAAAAACCCTTCAAAAAATCAATGAATCCAGGAGCTGGTTTTTTGAAAGGATCAACAAAATTGATAGACCGCTAGCAAGACTAATAAAGAAAAAAAGAGAAAAGAATCAAATAGACACAATAAAAAATGATAAAGGGGATATCACCACCGATCCCACAGAAATACAAACTACCATCAGAGAATACTACAAACACCTCTACGCAAATAAACTAGAAAATCTAGAAGAAATGGATACATTCCTCGACACATACATCCTCCCAAGACTAAACCAGGAAGAAGTTGAATCTCTGAATAGACCAATAACAGGAGCTGAAATTGTGGCAATAATCAATAGTTTACCAACCAAAAAGAGTCCAGGACCAGATGGATTCACAGCCGAATTCTACCAGAGGTACAAGGAGGAACTGGTACCATTGCTTCTGAAACTATTCCAATCAATAGAAAAAGAGGGAATCCTCCCTAACTCATTTTATGAGGCCAGCATCATTCTGATACCAAAGCCGGGCAGAGACACTACCAAAAAAGAGAATTTTAGACCAATATCCTTGATGAACATTGATGCAAAAATCCTCAATAAAATACTGGCAAACCGAATCCAGCAGCACATCAAAAAGCTTATCCACCATGATCAAGTGGGCTTCATCCCTGGGATGCAAGGCTGGTTCAATATACGCAAATCAATAAATGTAATCCAGCATATAAACAGAGCCAAAGACAAAAACCACATGATTATCTCAACAGATGCAGAAAAAGCCTTTGACAAAATTCAACAACCCTTCATGCTAAAAACTCTCAATAAATTAGGTATTGATGGGACGTATTTCAAAATAATAAGAGCTATCTATGAGAAACCCACAGCCAATATCACACTGAATGGGCAAAAACTGGAAGCATTCCCTTTGAAAACGGGCACAAGACAGGGATGCCCTCTCTCACCGCTCCTATTCAACATAGTGTTGGAAGTTCTGGCCAGGGCAATCAGGCAGGAGAAGGAAATAAAGGGTATTCAATTAGGAAAAGAGGAAGTCAAATTGTCCCTGTTTGCAGACGACATGATTGTTTATCTAGAAAACCCCATTGTCTCAGCCCAAAATCTCCTTAAGCTGATAAGCAACTTCAGCAAAGTCTCAGGATACAAAATCAATGTACAAAAATCACAAGCATTCTTATACACCAACAACAGACAAACAGAGAGCCAAATCATGAGTGAACTCCCATTCACAATTGCTTCAAAGAGAATAAAATACCTAGGAATCCAACTTACAAGGGATGTGAAGGACCTCTTCAAGGAGAACTACAAACCACTGCTCAAGGAAATAAAAGAGGATACAATCAACATTCTTAAAGAAGAGAAATTTCAACCCAGAATTCCACATACAGCCCAACGAAGTTTCATAAGTGAGGGAGAAATAAAATCCTTTATAGACAAGCAAATGCTGACAGATTTTGTCACCACCAGGTCTGTCTTACAAGAGCTCCTGAAGGAAGCACTAAATATGGAAAGGAAAAACCAATACCAGCCACTGCAAAAACATACCAAAATGTAAAGACCATCGACACTATGAAGAAACTGCATCAACTAATGGGCAAAATAACCAGCTGGCCTCATAATGACAGATCAAATTCACACATAACAATATTAACCTTAAATGTAAATGGGCTAAATGCCCCAATTAAAAGACACAGACCGGCAAATTGTATAAAGAATCAAGACCCATCGGTGTGCTGGATTCAGGAGACCCATCTCACATGCAAAGACACACATCAGCTCAAAATACAGGGATGGAGAGAGATTTGCCAAGCAAATGGAAAGCAAATAAAAGCAGGGGTTGCAATCCTAGTCCCTGATGAAACAGACTTTAAACCAACAAAGATCAAAAAAAGACAAAGAAGGGCATCACATAATGGTAAAAGGATCAGTGCAACAAGAAGAGCTAACTATCCTAAATATATATGCACCCAATACAGGAGCACTCAGATTTATAGTTCTTAGAGATCTACAAAGAGACTTAGACTCCCACATAATAATAGTGGGAGACTTTAACACACCACTGTCAATATTAGAACAATGAGACAGAAAATTAACAATTATATTCAGAACTTGAACTCAGCTCTGGAACAAGCAGACCTAATAGACATCTACAGAACTCACCATCCCAAATCAACAGAATATACATTCTTCTCAGCACCACATCACTACAGTCTAAGATCGACCACATAATTAGAAGTAAAATTCTCCTCAGCAAATGCAGGAGAACGGAAATTATAACAAACTGTCTCTCAGACCACAGTGCAATCAAATTAGAACTCAGGATTAAGAAACTCACTCAAAACCGCACAACTGCATGGAAACTGAACAATCTGCTCCTGAATGACTACTGGGCAAATAATGAAATTAAGGCAGAAATAAAGATGTTCTTTGAAACCACTGAGAACAAAGAAACAACATACCAGAATCTCAGGGACACAGCTAAAGCAATGTTTAGAGGGAAATTTATAGCACTAAATGCCCACAGAAGAAAGCAGGAAAGATCTAAAATCGAAACCCTAACATCAAAATTAAAAGAAGTAGAGAAGCAAGAGCAAACAAATTCAAAACCTAGCAGAAGACAAGAAACAACTAAGATCAGAGCAGAACTGAAGGAGATAGAGACACAAAAAAACCTTCAAAAAAATCAATGAATCCAGGAGCTGGTTTTTGAAAAGATCAACAAAATAGATAGACTGCTAGCCAGACTAATAAAGAAGAAAAGAGAGAAGAATCAAATAGACCCAGTAAAAAATAATAAAGGAGCTATCACCACTGATGCCACAGAAATACAAACTACCGTCACCTCTACGCAAATAAACTAGAAAATCTAGAAAAATGGATAAATTCCTGGACATATACACCCTCCCAAGACTAAACCAGGAAGAAGTTGAATCCTTGAATAGACCAATAACAATTTCTGAAATTGAGGCAGTAATTAATAGCCTACCAACCAAAAAAAGCCCAAGAGCAGATGGATTCACAGCTGAATTCTACCAGAGATACAAAGAGAAACTGGTACTATTCCTTCTAAAACTATTCCAAGCAATAGAAAAGGAGAGACTCCTCCCTAACTCTCTTTATGAGGCCAGCATCATCCCTATACCAAAACCTGGCAGAGACACAACAAAAACAAAAAAAGAAAATTTCAGGCCAATATCCCTGATGAACATCAATGCGAAAATCCTCAATAAAATCCTGGCAAACCAAATCCAGCAGTACATTAAAAAGCTTATCCACCATGATCAAGTTGGCTTCATCCCTGCAATGCAAGCCTGGTTCAACATATGCAAATCAATAAATGTAGTCCATCACATAAATAGAACCAATGACAAAAACCACATGATTATCTCAATGATACAGAAAAGGAATTCAACAAAATTCAACAGCCCTTCATACTAAAAACTCTCAATAAACTAGGTTTTGATGCGATGTATCTCAAATTAATAAGAGCTATTTATGACAAGCCCACAGCCTATATAATACTGGATGGGCAAAAGCTGGAAGCATTCCCTTTGAAAACCGGCACAAGACATGGATACCCTCTCTCACCACTCCTATTCAACATAGTATTGGAAGTTCTGGCCAGGGCAATCAGGCAAGAGAAAGAAATAAAGTGTATTCAAATAGGAAGAGACGAAGTCAAGTTGTCTCTGTTTGCAGATGACATGATTGTATCTTTAGAAAACCCCATCGTCTCACCCCAAAAACTCCTTATAGCTGATAAACAACTTCAGCAAAGTCTCAGGATACAAAATCAATGTGCAAAAATCACAAGCATTCCTATACACCAATAATAGACAGACAGAGAACCAAATCATGAGTGAACTCCCATTCACAATTGCTTCAAAGAGAATAAAATACCTAGGAATACAACTTATAAGGAATGCGAAGAACCTCTTCAAAGAGCACTACAAACCACTGCTCAAGGAAATAAGAGAGGACACAAACAAATGGGAAAACATTCCATGCTCATGGATAGGAAGAATCAATATCGTGAAAATGGCCATACTGCCCAAAGTAATTTTTAGATTCAATGCTATCCCCATCAAGCTACCACTGACTTTCTTTACAGAATTTTAAAAAGCTATATTAAATTTCATATGGAACCATAGAAGAGCCCACATAGCCAAGGGAATCCAAACCAAAAGAACAAACCTGGAGGTATCATGCTACCTGACTTCAAACTATACTACAAGGCTACAGTAACCAAAACAGCATGGTACTGGTACAAAAACAGATATATAGACTAATGGAACAGAACAGAAGCCTCAGATATAACACCACACATCTGCAACCATCTGATCTTTGACAAATGTGACACAAACAAGCAATGGGGAAAGGATTCCCTATTTAATAAATGGTGTTGGGAAAACTGGCTAGCCATATGCAGAAAACTGAATCTGGACCCCTTCCTTACACCTTATACAAAAATTAACTCAAGATGGTTTAAAGATTTAAACATAAGAACTAAAACCATGAAAACCCTAGAAGAAAATCTAGGCAATACCATTCAGGACATAGGCATGGGCAAGGACTTCATGACTAAAACACCAAAAGCAATTGCAACAAAAGCCAGAATTGACAAATGGGGTCTAATTAAACTAAAGAGCTTCTGCACAGCAAAAGAAACTATCATCAGAGTGAATAGGCAACCAACACAATGGGAGAAAATTTTTGCAATCTATCCATCTGACAAAGGGCTAATATCCAGAATCCACAAGAATCTTAAGCAAATTTACAATTAAAAAAAAACCCATCAAAAAGTGGGCAAAGGATATGAACAGACACTTTTCAAAAGAAGACATTTATGCTGCCAACAAACATGAAAAAATGCTCATCATGACTGGTCATTAGAGAAATGCAAATCAAATCCACAATAAGATACCATCTCATGCCACTTAGAATGGTGATTATTAAAAAGTCAGGAAACAACAGATGCTGGAGAGGATGTGGAAAAATAGGAGTGCTTTTACACTGTTGGTGGGAGTATAAATTAGTTCAACCATTGTGGAAGACAGTGTGGTGATTCCTAAAGGATCTACAACTAGAAATACCATTTGACCCAGCAATCCCGTTACTGGTTATATACCCAAAGGATTATAAATCTTTCTACTATAAAGACACATGCACATATATGTTTATTGCAGCACTATTCACAATAGCAAAGACTTGGAACCAACCCAAATGCCCATCAAAGATAGACTGGATAAAGAAAATGTGGCACATATACACCATGGAATACTATGCAGCCATAAAAAATGATGAGTTCATGTCCTTTGCAGGGACATGGATGAAGCTGGAAACCATCATTCTCAGCAAACTAACGCAGGAACAGAAAACCAAACATCGTTCTCTCGTAAGTGGGAGTTGAACAATGAGAACATATGAGCACAGGGAGGAGAATATCACACACTGGGGTCTGTCATGGGGTTGGGGGCAAGGGGAGGTATAGCATTAGGAGAAATACCTAATGTAGATGACGGGTTGATGGGTGCAGCAAACCACCATGGCACACGTATGCCTATGTAACAAACTTGCATATTCTGCACATGTATACCAGAACTCAAGTATAATTTTAAAAAAAGAAGAAAAAAAAAAGATAATGTAGCCTTGCAGTTCACAATTAGCTGCTGGTCATATTATTAACTTGTGGCCAAACCAGAATAAAGACTCCTGAGGCATCATTTTCCTTTAGACAACTTCATTTTGTTCTTACTGTAATCTCTATTATAAATGAAGCACTTTGGCTGAGAACGATCTGTGTCTCATACAGCTTGTCCATCCCATGTATGCAGTAATTAGTAATCCAGTCCTTGTGGTCTCATTTTCACTCACCCTCTCTTTCCCTTCATAAGCTCCACATCCCAAGAATAACAAACACCAAAAATCAACAGCACTGCTCTTCCCAGGAGAGAAAAGATCAATGTAATATGAAAGTCAGATGAGTTAACCTCTACTACTCACTTAAATGATGAACACCACCATCACTAACATATTATTTCCAAGCTTCAGAATATGCATGTATCTGGCCATTTTATTCCCAATGCCAAGATGTGCCTCATTTGGCAGGAAGCATGTATCAGAGAAATATTTTCTTTCTTTTTATCATATTAATAGATGCCAATTTGAACTGAGCTAAAATTTGTATGGATAAGCCAGAGATTAGCAAGTAAACACAGACACTTTCCTGGATATAGCAGAATAGAAATACTGCTGACCTATGCATTCATGAATGACAATCCAAATATAATACAATGAGCCCTGCAATAACGAAGAGGCTAATTAGCTGTACATGAAGAGAAGGGAAAATACTCTTTTCATATGGGTAAACTAAATTCAGTTCAAGTCCCTTTAGACCAATAACCATTTTAGACAACCTGACTAAAACATATCTTAAAACCAAGTCAACTATGTTTTAGTAAAAAGAGAAAATTGACATAGTATCCTTTATATATCAACTGATCATCAGAATGATACAAAGCAAACTCAAACTTCTGTTTTATTTTAAATTAAGAGACTAAAGGTGACAGAGAAAAAAAAAGATAGTTAGTTAAAAACTACCAGGTCTCTAAGGAAGATATGTAAGTGGCTAGTGAGCAAATAGTCCATTTATAGCACTATAAAAGAAATAATATAAATTATATATAATGACTTCTTTTGAAAAAAATCGTTTTTAGTTTGAAAAACTACACAGCAGGAAATTTTAAATCACAAAATTTAAAAATGCCAGTAATGAAATCATTTTGAATGAAACTGCTATTTGGGGATATTTTGATACAATATTTTATTTTAAAAAACTGAAAGTATAACACTTAGATTATTAATAATTATTAATTAATGCTAAAAACCCTCTGTGGACTAGATGGGAGGGAAACATTCTTGCCTGCAATCTCACAGGACAGAGGACTGACTTTTCTCTTAAAGGACATAGCAATGGTTAGACCAGTTAACAGAAGAACCAAGGAAACTTGGGAATGGCCAAAGCCCATATCCAGCCAATAAGGGGAGGGAAGAGCCAGGGAAAATAACTTATCACCTTAGAGGTTAGTCCTTTTAAGAGGCCTGAAGTTTGGACTACAATGACTAAGAAAGATATAGAAATATGGCTGTATTGAGGCTAGTGTCTGCTCAGGATTCTGATAACACTCAGGATTCTGTAGGTCCATTAGTTTTTTTTAAATCTCGAACTCAAGTCATAAAAAAGTAATATTTATGTAGATTCAAATGAATAGAAATAAATATCAAAGTAGAAATCAATAAAGTAGAGCTACAATAGAGAAAATTAATAAAACCAAAAGCTATTCTTTGAGAAAATAAATAAAATAGATAAAACTTCCACAAGACTAATCAGGAAATAAAGAGAAAAGATACAAATTACCAGTATCAGGGGTAAGAGAGCTGACATCACTACAGATTGTACAGATATTAAATGAACAATAAGAGAATGTTATGAATAATCTTATGCCAATAAATTCAACAACTTAAAAAGATCACTTTCTTAAAAGATGCAAACAACCAAAGCACACTCAAGAAGAAACAAATAATCTAAATAGCCCCTCATATATTAAAGGAATAAATGGAAGGCAGGCTACAGTGACAGGATTATCCAGGCAGTGGGTCACTGGAAGTTGCTGCCATGGTTCTGGATGGAGGAGGGGGTCCATCTGGTTTGAGGCAGGCTCCCAGGCAATGTCTGGGGAATATGGGAACTGATAAAGATTGCTATGTTATAAGAGTCTCAGCCAAATTGACTAAAGTTTGGGAAAAAAGACCAACAGGAAAACTGACTACAATGAGGAAACTGAGGCAGAGATTCAGACTCAAGAAATGTGTATAACCCTTGGTAGGGTTACTGGTGAGAAGCCATGTAGTTCAGTGAATGAACAAGTTCAAACCCGATGAAGGATCGTTCCAGAAACAAGTTACTGGAGTGCTAGGGCCCTTAACTGCATAACCTGGATTAGTGAATGCTCACCTCAGGCTTTTGTTAGCCCCATTGTTAGTGGGGCTAACAATGAAGGTCAGAGACTAGACAATTGTTCACCAATCTGCTTTCCTTTCTACTTCACCACACAACTGGACCATACATGCTACAAATCCCTGCCACTATGGAACTGAGTTCTGATCAACAAAGTGAGTTGTGAGTAAAAGTAATGTATACTGCCTTTTAGCTCAGGCCCAGAAAATCCCCTTGTGCTATCTTACAGGCTCTCTCTTCTTCCTCTCCTGCTGGCTGACTGGAGAGGATCTAGAGGCCCCAGAGAAAAAATGAAACCACAAGACAGAAAAATCCCAGGTTCCCAAATAACTGTGTGGAGCAGAGCTTACACAACTTTGCCCCCATTCCTGATACCAAGTAAACATTGCATGAATGAAGGTGTCAGGCCACTATTACAGTCACCTACATTATTTTTAAAAGTGATACGAACATCTCCAGTAACTGCCATTAGACACGGATGAAAAATAGCTGAAAATAACACTTGGGATTCTGTAGGTCCATTAGATTTTGTTGAAATCTCGAACTCAAGTCATAAAAAAGTAATATTTATGTAGATTCAAATGAATAGAAATAAATATCAAAGTAGAAATCAATAAAATAGAGCTACAATAGAGAAAATTAATAAAATCAAAAGCTATTCTTTGAGAAAATAAATAAAATAGATGAAACTTCCACAAGACTAATCAGGAAATAAAGAGAAAAGATATAAATTACCAGTATCAGGGGTAAGAGAGTTGACATCACTACAGATTGTACAGATATTAAATGAGCAACGAGAGCATGTTATAAATAACCTCAGAAAATGCCTTGTGGACACATGAAATATGATGAAGCGGTTGGGTGAGGGTTATTAACTAATCAAGAAATTACTGATAAGCAATTTGTCATGATGCAAGATTAATTAGAACACATATCAAAGATGACTTTTAAGTAACTTTATGTATTCATAAAATTTAGACATTCAAAAAAAAATAAAAATTCTAAAATCAACATAAATTATAAAAATCTATATAATCCATTATTGACTAATGATATTAGGTTGGTACAAAAGTAATTGCGGTGTTTTGTTTTTGTTTTTGTTTTTATTCAGAGTCTCGCTCTGTCACCCATGCTGGAGTGCAGTGGCGCGATCTTGGCTCACTGCAACCTCCACCTCCCGGGTTCAAGCAATTCTTGTACTTCAGCTGGGATTACAGGCAGGCACCACCACACCTGGCTAATTTTTTGTATTTTTAGTAGAGACAGCGTTTCACCATGTTAGCCAGGCTGGTCTTGAACTCCTGACTTCAGGTGATCCACCTACCTCAGCCTCCCAGAGTGCTGGAATTACAGGTGTGAGCCACTGTGCCCAGCCGCAATTGCAGTTTTGCCACTAAAAGTCATGGCAAAACAATAATTACTTTTGTACCAACCAATAATTGATAACTGACTATATGAACAAACTAAAATAGAAAACGCTGTGTTTTTCTAGATGCAGAAAAATCATTTGACAAAATCCACCATCAATTTCTGCTCAAAAGTCTCAGCAAACTAGGAATAGAAAAGTACTTCCTCAAACTGATAAGGAACATCTACAAGAAGCCTACAGCTAGCTAGCCTTGTATTTAATGATGAAAGACTGAATACTTTCACCCTAAGATTAAAAACAAGACAAAGATACCTGCTTTCACCGCTCCTGTTTAATATAGTACTAGAGGTTCTTGTCAGTTCAATATGGCAAGAAAAAGAAATTAAAATTGTACAGTTCTGGCCAGGTGCAGTAGCTCACGCCTGTAATTCCAGCACTTTGGGAGGCCAAGGCAGGCAGATCACAAGGTCTAGAGATCGAGACCATCCTGGCCAACATGGTGAAACCCTGTCTCTACTAAAAATACAAAAATTAGCTGGGTGTGGTGGCATGTGCCTGTAGTCCCAGCTTCTTAGGAGGCTGAGGAGAATGGCTTGAATCCAGGAGGTGGAGGTTGCTGTGAGCCAGATCGCGCTTCTGCACTCCAGCCTGGTGACACAGCGAGACTCTGTCTCAAAAAAAAAAAAAAAAATGTACAGTTTCAGGGAGAAGTAAAACTGTCTTTACTCACAGATGACATAAGGGTCTGTGTAGAAAAGCTAATGGAATCTACCAAAAAAGGCTACTAGAATTAGTAAGTGGTTGCAGTATACAAATAAAAAAATCAATTGACCTATGTATCCTTGCAATGAAGAGTCAGAAATTAAAAATTTGAAAACACTATTTAAAATGGCATAAAAAATATGAACTACTTAGAGATAAACATGATGTGAAAGAGCTGTACATTACTAAAAGAAATTAAAGAAGATCAAATACAGAAAATACAATTCAGCTGGGCATGGTGGCTCACACCTGTAATCCCAGCACTTTGGGAAACCGAGGTGGGTGGATCACCTGAGGTCAGGAGTTCGAGACCACCCTGACCAACATGGAGAAACCCCATCTCTACTAAAAATACAAAATTATCTGGGTGTGGTGGCGTGCGCCTGTAATCCCAGCTACTCGGGAGGCTGAGGCAGGAGAATCACTTGATCCTGGGAGGCAGAGGTTGCGGTGAGCTGAGATCATGCCATTGCACTCCAGCCTGGGCAACAAGAACAAAACTCCATCTCAAAAAAAAAAGGAAAAGGAAATATAGTTCATTCATGGGGTTGGAGGACTTAATATTTCTAAGATGTCAGTTCTTGCCAAATGGATTTATAGATTACACACAAACCAGATCTAAATCCCAGCAGACTTTTTAGCAGAAATTGAAAAACTGATTTCACAATTTTTATGAAAATGCAAAGCACCTACAATAGCAAAAGCAATTTTGAAACAAAACAAAACAATGTTGGAAGACTGACACTACCTGATTTCACAACTTATAAAGCTATTTAATTAAGACATTAAGACACTGTAGCATTCACATCAAGAGACACAGACAGATCCATGGAACAGGATAATAATACAGAAACAGACCCATATATGTGGACAGCTGATTTTTTATAAAGACATAAAGACAATTCAATAGAAAAAAGTATGATTTGTTCAACAAATAGTACTGGAGCAATTGTATATCAAATGCAAAAAACAATTGAACTTCAATA
This sequence comes from Gorilla gorilla gorilla, assembly GCF_029281585.2. Classification (NCBI taxonomy): domain Eukaryota; kingdom Metazoa; phylum Chordata; class Mammalia; order Primates; family Hominidae; genus Gorilla; species Gorilla gorilla. Next base: position 57,113,954 of record NC_073224.2, on the reverse strand, counting down.
TCTATATCACACCATATTCTAAAATTCTGTCAAAATGGATCATACACCTAAATGTGAAACTTAAAACTATAAACTTGTAAAATAAATCATAGAAGAAAATCTTCACAACTTTGAGTGAGACCAAGATTTCTTAGATATAATACCAAAGGCATAATTAATTTTAAAAACATACTGATGTATTGGTCTTCATAAAATTTTAAACTCCTGCTCTTTAAAGGATACTGTTAAGAGAATTAAAAGACAAGTCACATACTGAGAAAAAGAGATTTACAAGTCTTATATCCAAAAAAAAGAATTTCTATCCAGAATATATAAAAGAATTCTTAAAAGTCAGTAATAACAAAAAAGCAATTTTTCTAAATAGGCAAAATATTTTAACATGCCTTTCATCAACAATATATGAATAGTAAATAATTCATAAAAGCTGCTTAACTTTAATGTAATTAGTCATCAAGGAAATGCAAATTAAAACCACAATGAATTATGACTAGTAATTTTGGAAGTTGGTTTGGTAATAAATATCAATAAATACCAATTTAAATAGCTAAAATAAAATACCAGTTTAAATGGCTAAAATAAAAAAAGACTGACTATCCCAAGTATGGCAAGAATGTGGAGACACTGGAATTCTCATATACTGCTGTGGAGCTCTAAAATGGTACCACCACAATGAAAAACAAACAACTTCTTAAAAAGTTAAACATGCACAAACCCTATGATCCAGGTATTCCAATTCTAGCATTCATGCAAGGGAAAACAAAGTGCATTTCTATACAAAAAAAACTGTATACAAATGTTCTTAGCAGCTTTATTTGTAATGCCCAAAAAGTGCAAAGAACTCAAATGTCTATCAATAGGTGAATGGATAATCAATCTGTAGTATATCCATTTAATGGAATACTCTTCAGCAGTAAAAATAAACTACTGATACATACTATCATGTGAATAAATCTCAAAATAATTATGCTGGGTGAAAGAAGACAGATATAATGTATTACATACTCTTTAATATAAAAATCTAGCAAATGTAAAATAATAGCAACAAAAAGTCTAGCAGTGGTGGCCTGGGGAGGGGGACAAAATACAGAGATAGATTATAAAGGAGCACAAAGAAAGTTTTAGGGGTGATGGATATGTTAATCATCTTAATTGTCATGATGGTTTCACAGGTGTATACATGTCAAAACTTATTAATTGTACATTCAAACGTATGCAGTTTATTTTAGTTATACTTCAATAAAGCTGTTAAAAAATGTGATTAACAAAAATTCTATTTTTATAATTTCTGGTTGCATGAATAATGGATTTATAAAATAGGTTATACGGTTTAGTTTATGGGGCCCTTACAGAATGTTTCTGTTTCTAAATCCCTTTCTTCGTAATCAGCTTTCCCTTTGCACATGAGCAGGGGAACAGGTAATACTGCACAAGGAAGATATCAAGAAAGCTTCATATTATGGCAATTATGATGATGATGTTAGCCAACAGGTTTTGAGCAACTTTTTATTTTGGTCAGGCAATGTTCCAAGTATGTTAAATCTATTGACTCAGTTAATTTTTGCAGCAAAACTAAGAAACATGTAATAATGAAAATTTTAACTCATATTTGTAGATGAGAAAACTGAGGCACAAAGAAAGCTTATGTATGTTGTTCAAGGTCAATTATTTATTAAGTAGGAGAAAGGCTATATAAGCTACCTGAGGCAAAGATCAAAGGACAGTGGAAGTCAAAAATTAAATCTAGGCTTCTGAACCCCCCAAATCAAGTGTCCAATACACAGGCAGATGTGTAGATTGTTACCTATCAATTATTAGGTGTTTACTCTGTGCCAGACATTAAGAAAAGCTTTTCACACTTTCTAAAGATTATCTCATGTAATTTGCAGAGCAATTTCATTCCACAGATGTGGGCAGTTAGGCATAGAATGGATGAGTAACCTGGCCAGGACACTTGATCATTATATGCCAAAGCCTACATTTGAATCCAGATCTGTCTGAAACATCATTGCTTTTCATCACTTTTCATGTCTGTTTACAATTGCAGTTGTATCATGGCTGCAAATTTAATTCATACTACAATGCTTATGGTCTCAGCAATGACTAATTCCCTCATTTTGTCCAATCTGATCCACATAAGATCCATCAGCATTATTACCAGTAATTTCCATTTCTCAGGAAAGAGTTAACCAGCAGTCTAATTCTGTTTAGTCTTTCTTGGTTAGAAATGCTCATCTGTCAGATAGCCTTTCTCCTGCCTCTCACACCCTCAATTTTCTCCCTGCTATCATGTCTGGATTTATGGGAGGAAAAGTGTATATGATATTTTGGCATTGATAATAGGGGCATAGTCCTCTTACTTATGCAATGACCAGATACGATCTTTGATCTCTTCCTATGACCAGACATCCTGCTGACCTCAATTCTAAAGTTTGCAGTTGGCATTTTGCTCTCTCTCAGCTTGGACAAATTCCAGGGCGTGCACTGGCTGACTTGGCTCTCCCTTGGCTACTGCTGTACACCCTGCTGACGTCTGACTGTAACTTCCATTTGTTCCTGGTCATATCCTAGGCGGTCAGTTCCACAGTCCTCATTACAAAGTCACCTTGCCCCACTATGGCCACCTATACCTCTGCCAAGTTTCCCATCCAGAAACACTGATTCTTTCCACACAGAAAATTTGAGGGTAGTGTAAGAAAGATAAAGTTCGCCCCCCACCAGCTGACCATGTTACTGTCCAGACACAAAATTGTATTTTTAAAATAATAGCAGCTGATTACTATCTAATTCTTTCTATTTACAATTCTTTTGTAATAAATTTTAATCTACCTCTAGGCAGGAAGATACTTCCAAAAAGCCAAAACTGGGGGGAGGTTCCAAGATGGCCGAATAGGAACAGCTCCAGTCTACAGCTCCCAGTGTGAGTGACACAGAAGACAGGTGATTTCTGCATTTCCAACTGAGGTACCAGGTTCATCTCACTGGGGCTTGTTGGACAGTGGGTGCAGCCCATGGAGCAGGGCGGGGCATCATCTCACCCAGGAAGTGCAAGGGGTCAGGGAATGCCCTTTCCTAGCCAAGGGAATCCATGAGAGATGGTACCTGGAAAATCGGGACACTCCCACCCTAATACTGCGCTTTTCCAATGGTCTTAGCAAATGGCACACCAGGAGATTATATCCCACGCATGGCTCGGAGGGTCCCATGCCCACAGAGCCTCGCTCACTGTTGGCACAGCAGTCTGAGATCGAACCGCAAGGTGGCAGTGAGGCTAGGGGAGGGGCGTCCACCATTGCTGAGGCTTGAGTAGGTAAACAAAACGGCCAGGAAGCTCAAACTGGGTGGAGCCCACTGCAGCTCAAGGAGGCCTGCCTGCCTCTGTAGACTCCATCTCTTGGGGCAGGGCATAGCTGACCAAAAGGCAGCAGAAACTTCTGCAGACTTAAACGTCCCTGTCTGACAGCTTTGAAGAGAGTAGTGGTTCTCCCAGCACGGAGTTTGAGATCTGAGAACGAACAGACTGCCTCCTCAAGTGGGTCCCTGAACCCTGAGTAGCCTAAATGGGAGACACCTCCCATTAGGGGCCGACTGACACCTCATACAGCCAGGTGCCCCTCTGAGATGAAGCTTCCAGAGGAAGGATCAGGCAGCAACATTTGCTGTTCTGCAGTATTTGCTGTTCTGCAGCCTCCGCTGGTGATACCAAGGCAAACAGGGTCTGGAGTGGACCTCCAGCAAACTCCAACAGACCTGCAGCTGAGGGTCCTGACAGTTAGAAGGATAACTAACAAACAGAAAGGACATCCGCACCAAAACCCCATCTGTACATCACCATCATCAAAGACCAAAGGTAGATAAAACCACAAAGATGGGGAAAAAACAGAGCAGAAAAGCTCAAAATTCTAAAAATCAGAGCACCTCTTCTCCTCCAAAGGAATGCAGCTCCTCGCCAGGAATGGAAAAAAGCTGGACGGAGAATGACTTTGACGAGTAGAGAGAAGAAGCATTCAGATGATTGGTAATAACAAACTTCTCCAAGCTAAAGAAGGATGTTCGAACCCATCGCAAAGAAGCTAAAAACCTTGAAAAAAGATTAGACGAATGGCTAACTAGAATAAACAGTGTAGAGAAAACCTTAAATGACCTGATGGAGCTGAAAACCATGGCGCGAGAACTATGTGATGCATGCATAAGCTTCAGTAGCCAATTTGATCAAGTGGAAGAAAGGGTATCAGTGATTGAAGATCAAATTAATGAAATGAAGTGAGAAGAGAAGTTTAGAGGAAAAACAGTAAAAAGAAACAAAGCCTCCAAGAAATCTGGGACTATGTGAAAAGACCAAATCTATATCTGATTGGTGTACCTGAAAGTGATGGGGAGAATGGAACCAAGTTGGAAAACACTCTTCAAGACATTGTCCAGGAGAACTTTGTCAACCTACCAAAGCAGGCCAACATTCAAATTCAGGAAATACAGAGAATGCCACAAAGATACTCCTCAAGAAGAGAAACTCCAAGACACATAAATGTCAGATTCACCAAAGTTGAAATGAAGGAAAAAATGTTAAGGGCAGCCAGACAGAAACGTCGGGTTACCCACAAAGGGAAGCCCATCAGACTAACAGCTGATCTCTTGGCAGAAACTCTACAAGCCAGAAGAGAGTGGGGCCAATATTCAACGATCTTAAATAAAAGAATTTTCAACCCAGAATTTCATGTCCAGCCAAACTAGCTTCATAAGTGAAGGAGAAATAAAATCCTTTACAGACAAACAAATGCTGAGAGATTTTGTCACCACCAGGCCTGCCTTACAAGAGGTCTTGAAGGAAGCACTAAACATGGAAAGGAACAACCAGTACCAGCCACTGCAAAAACATGCCAAATTGTAAAGACCATCAAGGCTAGGAAGAAACTGCATCAACTAATGAGCAAAATAACCAGCTAACATCATAATGACAGGATCAAATTCACACATAACAATATTAACCTTAAATGTAAATGGGCTAAATGCTCCAATTAAAAGACACAGACTGGCAAGTTGGATAAAGAGTCAAGACCCACCAGTATGCTGTATTCAGGAGACCCATCTCACGTGCAGAGACACACATAGGCTCAAAATAAAGGGATGGAGAAAGATCTACCAAGCAAATGGAAAACAAAAAAAGGAGGGGATTGCAATCCTAGTCTCTGATAAAACAGACTTTAAACCAACAAAGATCAAAAGAGACAAAGAAGGCCATTACATAATGGTAAAGGGATCAATTCAACAAGAAGAGCTAACTATCCTAAATATATATGCACCCAATACAGGAGCACCCAGATTCATAAAGCAAGTCCTTAGAGACCTACAAAGAGACTTAGACTCCCACACAATAATAATGGGAGACTTTAACACCCCACTGTCAACATTAGACAGATCAACGAGATAGAAAGTTAACAAGGATATTCAGGAATTGAACTGAGCTCTGCACCAAGTGGACCTAATAGTAATCTACAGAACTCACCACCCCAAATCAACAGAATATACATTCTTCTCAGCACCACATCACACTTATTCCAAAATTGACCACATAGATGGAAGTAAAGCACTCCTCAGCAAATGTAAAAGAACAGAAATTATAACAAACTGTCTCTCAGACCACAGTGCAATCACACTAGAACTCAGGATTAAGAAACTCACTCAAAACCACTCAACTACATGGAAACTGAACAACCTGCTCATGAATGACTACTGGGTACATAACGAAATGAAGGCAGAAATAAAGATTTTCTTTGAAACCAATGAGAACAAAGCCACAAAATACCAGAATCTCTGGGACACATTTAAAGCAGTGTGTAGAGGGAAATTTATAGTACTAAATGTCCACAAGAGAAAGCAGGAAAGATCTAAAATTGACACCCTAACATCACAATTAAAAGAACTAGAGAAGCAAGAGCAAACACATTCAAAAGCTAGCAGAAGGCAAGAAATAACTAAGATCAGAGCAGAACTGAAGGAGATAGAGACATAGAAACCCTTTAAAAAATCAGTGAATCCAGGAGCTGGTTTTTTGAAAAGATCAATAAAATTGATAGACCACTAGCAAGACTAATAAATAAGAAAAGAGAGAAGAATCAAATAGATGCAATAAAAAATGATAAAGGGGATATCACCAACGATCCCACAGAAATACAAACTACCATCAGAGAGTACTACAAACACCTCTACACAAATAAACTAGAAAATCTAGAAGAAATGGATAAATTCCTGGACACATACACCCTCCCAAGACTAAACCAGGAAGAAGTTGAATCTCTGAATAGAGCAATAACAGGCTGTGAAATTGAGGCAATAATTAATATCCTACCAACCAAAAAAAAGTCCAGGACCAGATGGATTCACAGCCGAATTCTACCAGAGGTACAAGGAGGAGCTGGTACCATTCCTTCTGAAACTATTCCAATCAATAGAAAAAGAGGGAATCCTCCCTAACTCATTTATGAGGCCAGCATCATCCTGATACCAAAGCCTGGCAGAGACACAACAAAAAAAGGGAATTTTAGACCAATATCCCTGATGAATATCAATGCAAAAATCCTCAATAAAATACTGACAAACTGAATCCAACAGCACATCAAAAAGCTTATCCACAATGATCAAGTTGGCTTCAGCCCTGGGAAGCAAGGCTGGTTCAGCATACACAAATCAATAAACATAATCCATTATATAAACAGAACCAAAGACAAAAACCACATGATTATCTCAATAGATGCAGAAAAGACCTTTGAGAAAATTGAACAGCCCTTAATGCTGAAAACTCTCAATAAATTAGGTATTGATGGGATGTATCCCAAAATAATAAGAGCTATTTATGACAAACCCACAGCCAATATCATACTGAATGGGCAAAAACTGGAAGCATTCCCTTTGAAAACTGGCACAAGACAAGGATGCCCTCTCTCACCACTCCTATTCAACATAGTGTTGGAAATTCTGGCCAGGGCAATGAGGCAGGAGAAAGAAATAAAGGGTATTCAATTAGGAAAAGAGGAAGTCAAATTGTCCCTGTTTGCAGATGACATGATTGTATATTTAGAAAACCCCATCGTTTCAGCCCAAAATCTCCTTAAGCTGATAAGCAACTTCAGCGAAGTCTCAGGATACAAAATCAATGTGCAAAAATCACAAGCATTCTTATACATCAATAACAAACAAACGGAGAGCCAAATCATGAGTGAACTCCCATTCACAGTTGCTTCAAAGAGAATAAAATACCTAGGAATCCAACTTACAAAGGATGTGAAGGACCTCTTCAAAGAGAACTACAAACCACTGCTCAATGAAATAAAAGAGGACACAAACAAATGGAAGAACATTCCATGCTCATGGATAGGAAGAATCAATATCATGAAAATGGCCATGCTGCCATTTATAGATTCAATGCCATTCCCATCAAGCTACTAATGATTTTCTTCACAGAACTGGAAAAACTACTTTAAAGTTCATATGGAACCAAAAAAGAGCCTGCATTGCCAAGACAATCCTAAGCCAAAAGAATGAAGCTGGAGGCATCATGCTACCTGACTTCAAACTATACTACAAGGCTACAGTAACCAAAACAGCATGGTACTGGTACCAAAACAGAGATATAGACCAATGGAACAAAACAGAGCCCTCAGAAATAATACCACACATCTACAAGCATCTGATCTTTGACAAACCTGACAAAAACAAGAATTGGGGAAAGGATTCCCTATTTAATAAATACTGCTAGGAAAACTGGCTAGCCATATGTAGAAAGCTGAAACTGGATGCCTTCCTTACACCTTATACAAAAATTAATTCAAGATGGATTAAAGACTTAAATGTTAGACCTAAAACCATAAAAACCCTAGAAGAAAATCTAGGCAATACCATTCAGGACATAGGCATGGGCAAGGACTTCATGACTGAAACACCAAAAGCAATGGCAACAAAAGCCAAAATTGACAAATGGGATCTAATTAAACTAAAGAGCTTCTGCACAGCAAAAGAAACTACCATCAGAGTGAACCGGCAATCTATAGAATGGGAGAAAATTTTTACAATCTACCCACCTGACAAAGGGCTAATATCCAGAATCTACAAAGAACTTAAACAAATTTACAAGAAAAAATGAAACAACCCCATCAAAAAGTGGGCAAAGGATATGAACAGACACTTCTCAAAGGAAGACATTCATGCAGCCAAAAGACACATGAAAAAACGCTCATCATCACTGGCGATCAGAGAAATGCAAATCAAAACCACAATGAGATACCATCTCACACCAGTTAGAATGGTGATCATTAAAAAGTCAGGAAACAACAGATGCTGGAGAGGATGTGGAGAAATAGGAACACTTTTACACTATTGGTGGGACTGTAAACTAGTTCAACCCTTGTGGAAGTCAGTGTGGCAATTCCTCAGGGATCTAGAACTAGAAATACCATTTGACTCAGCCATCCCATTACTGGGTATATACCCAAAGGACTATAAATCATGCTGCTATAAAGACACATGCACACGTATGTTTATTGTGGCACTATTCACAATAGCAAAGACTTCAAACCAACCCAAATGTCCATCAATGATAGACTGGATTAAGAAAATGTGGCACATATACACCATGGCATACCATGCAGCCATTAAAAAGGGTGAGTTCATGTCCTTTGCAGGGACGTGGATGAAGCGGGAAATCATCATTCTGAGAAAACTATCACAAGGACAGAGAACCAAATACCACATTTTCTCACTCATAGGTGGGAATTGAACAATGAGAACACTTGGACACAGGAAGGGGAACATCACACACTGGGGCCTGTTGTGGGGTGGGGGAACGGGGGAAGGATAGCATTAGGAGATACACCTAATGTAAATGACAAGTTAACGGGTGCAGCACACCAACATAGCACATGTATACATATGTAACAAACCTGCACGTTGTGCACATGTACCCTAGAACTTAAAGTATAATAAAAAAAAAAAGAAAAAAAAACGCTCTAAGAAAAGAGAAGTAAAACACATATAGTCCCCATCTAAAGAGGAAGAAACCAGTCCAAAGTTTGTTCAAGCTAAGGGGAATGTGAAGGTCATCTTGGTCATTAGTTATGATTTCTATTACTTTGACATAAATCTATAAAGAAACATCATAGACAATTTAAATCAAATGAAACAAATATGCTTCTGTAATAATTACTGTGTCAAAGAATATTAATAAATATTTGTCTCCTATTAAAAAAAAGCCAAAACTACATTTTCAAAAAATTATACATGTATATTGTACAAAATAGTACAAAAGAAGTTTTATGAAGTATCACTTCATAACGTTGCAAATATCTTATTTGATTATAAAGTGTTTTGATTTTATTAAAATATAATAAGTGGTTATCTAATAATTAACGGAGTTTAAGGATGAGAAAATAATAGCTGATGTTAGTTTTCAATTATTTTAAATGTTGATGGAAATAGCTTTAGTTTTGTCATCAGACTGTTAAAGAAAATCAGGGCTAGACGAGGTGGCTCACGCCTGTAATCCCAGCATTTTGGGAGGCAGATCACTTGAGGTCAGGAGTTCAAGACCAGCCTGGCCAACATGGTGAAACCCCATCTCTACTACAAATACAAAAATCAGCAAGGCATGGTGGCATGTGCCTGTAATCCCAGATACTCGGGAGGCTGAGACGGGAGAATCGCTTAAACCTGGAAGTGGAGGCTGCAGTGAGCCGAGATTGTGCCACTGCACTCCAGCCTGGGTGACAGAGTGAGACTCTGTCTCAAAAGAAAAAAAAAAGAAAAGAAAAGAAAAGAAAATCAGGAAACAGCACTTTAAAATGATAAAAATGTAAATTAAGTTTTCTTATGATTGTTTCTCCTTTGCCTCCAATATGGAATATTCAAATTACTGTGAATCCTTCATTCTTGCATTCTGCAATGATGTGATTTGGCCCTCACTTAGCACTAATGTAATTGTAAACACAAATGCTAACATATACACTAAACAGCATGCTAATACCAGGCTATACACTATGACTTTCTAATTCCTGCATATTACCTTTTAAATAAAACACTAAATTTAAAATCCATCATAAAGAGCTCACAGGTCCCCAGAAACCCTAAGATATTTCTTTTAAAACTGCAATATCAAAAACTGATAGTGGGCACCTATTGTTTACCAGGGACTATACTAGTATTTTAACATGCATAGTTTTAATTACACTCACATGAGCTTGATTGTATTATCTTCATTTTTACAGAGATTCAGAAAATTTAAATAACTTACTAACATAGTGAGTGGTAGAGCTATGAATAAGCACAGTCTTTCAGATGCCAAATAACATGCTTTTATCATACCACGATTCTATGAAAATATTTAAGATATTCTCTAAGATCCATATTAAATCATATACCTCATTATATTACCATATATAAAATACAAGTAAGAATCTGAGCGAGAATAGCTATTTTTTATTGTCTACATCTAGAAGATATTAGCTTGGTGCAAAAATAATTGTGGTTTTTGCCATTACTTTTGCACCAACCTAATATTTATACTGCATTGTTTCTACAAAGACCCAGTGGTTCATAATGTAACACTAAAATTAATATTATCAACATAGATTTGAAGAGTGTTACCTCCAAATGTATAAAATATCAATCATCATCACGTGCTTTGTAAATATTCCAACTACACAATCCTAGCCCACTAAATTTGAGCCATAGGCATTCTGCATAGAAGCAGGTTATAAAATACTTAATCTTTTTTACAAGAAACAGAAGACCTAATAAAGGTGTTCTCAGGAAACTTTACTGTACAAGAAACAGAACACCTTATAAAGATGTTCTCAGGAACATCTACTGTACACTTCTACCATCTTCCTTAACAAGGCCAATCACAGTTTAATGCCGAATTCTAGCTTTTACAGTTTGGCAGAGACACTGAAATAGGATTGAGATCGATTGAATAAGCTTTTCCTTAAACAGTCAGAGAAAAATACCTAAAAGTTGGCTTACCAGTCATTTAAGAAAAAGCAAGTTATTTGTGCACAGCAGATTACTTTTAAAATTATTTGCTCAGGATTCCTAGATAAACTGATGGATTTCAAGCTCAGATTACAAGGGAATGAAAGAATAATCAGCAAATTCATAAATACTCCCCCATGGTTAAAAAAAAAAGCACCCTTTGTTGAAGATCTTATTTCTTGACTGTAATAGCAATATACCCAATAGTGCTATTATCTATATCCCAGCTATGAAACACAGGAAGAAAGCTACAATAAATTTATTAAAAATATAATTTTTACACATAGATGTTATTGGTCTTTATTGAAGAAGAACGTCTTCATTAAAATAAGGAATTTAACAAATAAATTCAATTGAAACCCTAATAAATGAATCTACTTGCTTTCTTCACTATTACAGGTAATAGCTACTTATTTATCTGTACTCATCCATGTACCTATTCCTGAGTTCTGGTTTTTGAGTCAAACAGGAAATGAAGAAGCCATTTTGCCAAAGCAAGAGAAACTTCTATATGTCTCTAGTAAATTTTCTAGGCAACTGAGTTTTGGCATTAGTGAAAAGGAATTTCCATTAGCTCAATATAGATACATAAAAATTCCAGGTTGAAATTTGACATTCTTTCTTTCAATACTCTGACCTTTAAGAAACTTTTCCTGACTTACACAGTCTCTGCTTATTCCTTATTCTGCAATCCCTATGGATTTATACTTTTATGTACACTATTAATTTGCATTATTTTGATGTGTTTCTCCTATTGCTATTAAGTCACCAATGGCTACATATGTGTTCTCTCTCCAACTATAAAAACCTCCCCTACTTCTATTTTTCATACTATTGAACACAGAGCTATGACAAGGAAGGAACACTTTGAATGTTAACATCATCACTCTACAGGAAGATACTGTTTGCTACCATCAAAACGACCAAGAGTAGATAATTTCATTCGTACTGAGAGTCTATACTTTGGCAGAAATTTCTTTAGAATACATATATACCTTGTAATGCCAGGCTCCACTCCCCTATAGCATACAATTAATGATCTTTTTTATTATTGATAAACTTTATCAGGAAAATACTTGATCATTTACCAAAATTCAAATAGCTATCTTGGTGGCAAATCCTATTAAGATTTTCTGAAGAAGATTTCTTATGTCAAATTACCTTAGAAAAAAGGAGAAGCATGAGAATTCATTATGTTAAGAAGGTTGCCGCCAAGAGAAGTTAAGTTGCATTTAGAAACTAGGAAGCCAGAGGCTTCTGATTCACGTTTAAAACACATAGAAAAATGCCTACAGCAAACAAAATATTCCTTAAAGTAACCCCATTTAATAATTTAGTCCAATATAAGTCATCAGCGATTGTCCATGGAAGAATAGGCCTCTACTACTTGCTCAGTTTTTAATAGCTGTATGGAAATATAACTGACATACTTTACAATTCACACGTGTAAGGGTAAAATTCAATGGACTTTAGTATGTTTAGATATATGCAACCATTACTGCAGTCAATTTTAGAATATTTTCATCACCTCAATATAAAACCTGTGCTCTTTAGCTATCATCCCCTAGTCCTCCTCCCCGCCACCCATTCCTTTTATCTTTAAGAACACCATTATCTGCTTTCTAACTCTATAGATTTTCCTATTCTTGACTTTCAAATGACTGGAGTCATATAATAATGGACTCTGCGACTGACTTCTTCCACTTAGCATAATGTTTCCAAGGTTCATCAAAGTAACATATATCAGTACTTGATTCCTTTTTATGGCTAACTAATATTCCATTACATGAATACACCATATTTCACTTAGCCAGTCATCCATTGATAGACACTTGAGTGGTTTTCAACTTTTGGCTATTATGAATAGTGTTGCTATAAACATTTCATACAGGTTTCTGTGTAGACATATGTTTTTATTTCTTTGGGGTATATATCAAGAGTGGTATTTCTGGGTCATATGGTGTAACTCTATGTTTGTTTAAGGAACTGTCAGACTGTTCTCCAAAGTGGTCCCATTTTATATTCCCACCAGCAACGTAAGAGGGTATCAATCTGTCCACATCATCACCAACATTTATCATTGTCTGACTTTTTTAACTAGCCATCCTGGTGTGTATAAGATGGTATCTCTTGATGATTTTCATTTGCATTTCCCTGATGACTAATGATGTTAAACATCTTTTCATGTGCTTATTGGCCATTCGGGTATTTCCCCAGAGAAATGTCTTTTGCATTCTTTGCTGATGTTTTTAATTTGCTTGTCTTTTTATTATTGAGTTGAAGTTCTTTATATATTCCAGATACAAAGCCCTTATCAGACATATGATTTAAAACTTTTCTCCTATTCTGTGGTTGTCTTTTCACTTTTCTGATCCCTTTCTTAATAACTAAGCCCTGATTCCTTAGAAATACTTTCACATTCACTCTGGAAGCCACGTTGATTTCTAGACACTCCTACCACTTGTAGATTCCAAGCTACAACCACCTGGATGTGTTTTATTTCATCAAGCACAGATAAGCAGATCATCACAAGTAGGATCTGAATTTTATTATCAGCTGTTTTCCTTCCTGTAGTTTTCCAAAAGTATCATGATAAAAATTCCCCCCTAAAAAGAAAATGTAGAGCTAATTTAGAACTTCTAGAGAATATCTAATTCATTTCCTTATTTTTCTCCATCTATCTGAGAAAGAGATCTGTCTATCCCTTTGTCTTATCACTTGTTTAAATTCCCCAGAAGAGACTCCACTCTTGTGCTTACCCTTCGGCTTTGCCATAAAGAAGGACATAACTAGTAACAGACACTTTGGCTGTTTAAAACCATTATTTTGAGTTCTCCAAACACAGATTTTAGATATACTCTTCAAACAACAAATTCTTTGAGAAAATATCTATTCCACAATTCTGCTTTGTTCTAAGTCTAACAAGTCAGCATTTCTACTGATGACTCTATTATTGCCAGAACTGTTTCATTTATTGCAAATTGCATAAGGCAGTTTTGGCTCTCAAGATTTTAGACCAGATGCAAGTTTCAAAGAATTTTTTTTCTGAAGATGTGTTAGCTATTCTGTGATTTGAGAGTCCAAATAAATTTGGATATTTCCTACCCTCCAAACTTAAACCCTGAACAATTGCCTCAAACAGTAGTTTTGAAATTCTCCTGATTCGATGCTGGTTGGCATATTTCTAAATGGAGTGATCACAGTAGATATCTTGAAATGTTCATTATTGTATTCTGGAACCAATGAAAAACTTATCCCTTACACATAATTATCATTACTATCTACATAGAGTTTTGGCTCTAGTTATCAATTGTTTTAAGACATGGTCTTATATTTAGGTGATGTGATGCTATGCTATTTTCTCTTTTATGTGACTCTACTCCTTGCTGCATGCTGTATCTCTTCCATTCATTCTGTACCTTTAGAAATCACTGGAAACCCTGAAGATAAAGCCCGAACTTACAGAGAAGAACAAAAAGACTTCTGATTTGCAGCAATATCGTAAATAAGTGATGTTGAAAGAAATTACATAAACAGTTATAGGTGTGTTTCCTTTATTGTTATTTCTAGTAAGATGGAACTTTTTAAAATCTAAACTGTCATCAAAGCAATTCTACTCCAGAGAAATTACCTCACAGTCTCTCTACACATCCAGTTTCTCTGTATTCTTCTTTAAACAGAAACAAACACATAGAAAGGTTTGGGGAAAATTTGTTACATGGATTGTACTGATTTTCAACATTTTTTTATTAGTCATACATGGGTTTCCCCAAAAAAAAATATGTCATTCACAGCATATTCCTTTCTGTACCAAAGATATTAACGTCTTTAACATGATTTGCCTTCCATGAGGAAGTCTATGATGGAAAACATAATTCAACAGAGAAACTGAGCAAAGAAAGCACTAAGGTAAAAAGGAAGACTACAAGGCTAATTTTTACATAGACATTTTAATTCATCCCCATTCTACAAAGCAGCGAATAGCTTTGCACTGCACTTAAAATTCCAGGGCAGCTGTATCTGAGCTTATTTGCCCCAAGTACAGACTCAGAAGAAAGTAATGCCACAGGAAAGCGTGACTGGGTTTGTAAGTTGAAGCCGATTCTCTCTACTAACAAAGCATAAGGGATACATTTTTACTGTGTTGATATCCATCATAAAATGTTATTTGACACATTTTAAGCATGTCATCTTCAAATTAGGGGTGGATTATTTTTTCTTTCTGAAAACATAGAAATCACCAATTTTTAAAATGACCCTTTTATTCAATCTCTTCCTCCCTTGTTTATGACCTATGTTTGTGCCTTCAATATAGATGAATGTTGTATAAATCTCTTTTTCTGTTCCCATAACCAAATGTGAAGTAAAATCTCATCTAGGGAGAAGGAGACTGGCAAAACAGTCAGTAATTCAAGTCATTCTGAATCTCTCAAGACTTCATTACTAAGCATTCTGTACACTTTGCATAAATCTTATCAAGCATGAAAAATTACTCAGATTTGTTCAGGAGCATGATATTCCCCTAATTTCAACTAAAATATCATTAATAGAATTTTGTGAACTGCCTTTAATGCCTTTAAATGCAACTTAATTTAAAGTTGTACACTCTATTCCTTAAGCAATGTTTGGGTATTACCAATATACTTAAAGATAAATGAGATGTGCTCATGGCGATACAGCTTTTAACCTTTCCTCTCCTCTACCATGACGGGGGTGAATTACCGTAAATGATGGGTACTCTGTCTGCAGTGTGGACAATTGATTTGACCTGACTGCCTCCAAAGTTCTAATGGACTTTGTGGCCAAATCCCCTGAGATATAAAATATGTTGAAGTGAATTGGGGCAGGTTAAAGAACAGACCTGCTTTTCATTGCAGGCTCTGGCTATAATACATCTCCCAGTTGTTCAGGGCAAAAGATTAAACATGATCAATACCCAAATCATTTTTTTTAAAGTGTTGCCTTCAGTAAATCTATTTTTGTTATATTTTTCCCCCTGCCAAGCATGGTTTTACAAATCTTGAAAAGATCCTTTTTTTCCCAATGCAGAATTGCATACACAGCTCTATCTTCAGTTTATTTCCATTTAATTTATCCTCATCTGTTCAGTATATTGATTACTTGGGCTACACAAAATTTCTCTGGATTTAAATAGCTAATTCCCCATTCTTTGAGTTTACACTGAAGTTTCTATTTGCAGTGAAGAAAAGATTAACAAAGAGGAAGGAAGTATGATAGGAAATACTACAGGCAAACAAAAGAGAAAATAATAAAGAAAATGATTCCCAGATAAAATGCCAGAAAAGTGGACAAATTTGAATTTTAAAAGTTGTTGAAAATGTTGAAATTATATATTTTTTCCAACTTACATAAAATTTGAGAAGAAGAAAAAATAATGGCTAGGCATAAAATGCTAAATTAATTGATATTATAGGAAGTAAACAAACAATAATGTAAAGTTAAATCCCAACACTCGACTCTCAAACTACCATTAGAGGAAGCAACAGACAGACCTCAAGGGGAGATCCATGAAGAAAGAAAAGGAAAAAGTTAAAAAGAAACATCCAGTAAACCAATGAAGGAATCACTTTAATGAGTTGCTGCTTAGAGGAAAGCTGATATCTGAATAATAATGTTTTCATTCTAGATCTCACTGGATACAGACCTTCTTTGGAATGAATATTATCAGTCCTGTATTCCAGGAAACAACAATGTACAAGGTAAACTTTGTGTCATAGCCTCCTAAGAATCAAATTTCTTTAAACATGCAGAGTTAATCTGGTCATTAATGTTCATTCAACAAATACTGGGCAATACCCTGGACAAAAGATCATGCTAGATAACAAGAGAAAAAAAGTTAGATGAAAGACATCTATTCCTGTTCCCCAAGGAGATAATAATCTAGCTGAGAAAATAAAGTAAGCATCAGCGACAATGTTAGTCCAAGGCAAAATATGGTAAGTACTGTAACAGATATAAAGCGCTTCGGGTTTTAGAGTAAGAAGTATCATTCCCTTGTCAGAGCCAAGAAAGCTTCATGGAGGTGCTCAAACACTGGCTCAAATGCAATATGTAGCTAGAACAATTTTTAAGCTCTGAACATTTTCATAAACTAGGTAGAGGAGGGAAAATGATTTCCATAAGTGTACTATGAGTGTACTCACACTGCCTTTCTATGACCTGAACGCTGAGCCTTAAATTAGGGACCCACAAACTTTTTCTGAAAAGGGCCAGATAGTAAATATTTTGGGCATTGCAGGCCATATGTTCTCTGTTGCAATTACTGCACTATGCCAAAGACAATATATAAACAAATGAGCGCGACCATGTCCCAGTGGTAAAACTTTACTTATGGACACTGAAATCTGAATTTCACATAATTTTTACATGAAACAAAGTATATTTTTTCAACCACTTAAAAATGTAAAAACCTTGCTTAGCTCACAGGCTTCCAAAAAAAAAATAAAACAGGTTGTAGGCTGGATTTAGCCTGCGGCTGTAGGTAGACAGTCCCTGTTATGCTTTAGAATGTTAGCTTCGCAACCCAGCTAAACTTTTCTTTGTAATTTTCTATCTACCACACCTTCCTCAGACTGCATCTTTCCAAAATAATCTTTATAGAACATCCATAGGGAAAAAAAAACTCTTCCCTTCCTATACACGTTTGTAGCTACACTTTAAAACATTTCAGCTCTTTTCTCATTTTCTTGGAATGAATCAACAAATATGTATATCATATGTGCTATATTATATTTCATAATTTTCTACAAGTGCAGAGGTACCAGTTTTGTTTGGATTTTATACTCCAATGCCCTTCCAGGTGATAATATTTTACTGAATTTTTTTAAGCATTAACAACATATGGGTCAAAGACAATGAATATTTAATATAGAGGCACAGGAGGAAATGAAGCATAAATTATGTATTTTATCCTAAAGGGGAATTTTGAAATAATTTTCTAATATGAATGCTCCACCTACTAGTATTCAAGAGCCTATTCTTGTGATCTTCACGAAAGGACATTTTGCAGGATGCACACCGGGAATCTTATTTCTATGTTGTCTCATTAAATCTCATTTGATCTACACTTTCACCCTGTGGAAGATATGTTATATCATTTCCATTTTTAAAAGTTTGAAGAGATTTGCCGTTCACATCTCCTGATCCGAAGTTAAGCTTCTCCTGGGTAAAGCAGAGATGGAGTTGTAGACAAAAATTGTGTGTGTGTCTATGTTTCTGTGAGTTTTCTTAATGTTTCTTAACTGATTTTAGTGAGCCTCTTTAGCAAACCTGGACATCAAACATATATTTCTTTATAAACCCTTTAAGTGAAGTATAAAAATCCATCCAGAAAAGTTATTAATCCTAAGTGAACAGCTTAATGAAAAGTATTTAACACGTTCATGTGACATGTGCAGATCAAGAAACAGAACATCAACAGCATCCCAGAAAATCCCTCTCTAGTCCCCCACAATCTCTACCCCATCTATCCTCTCCACCAAACAAATATATTTCATATCAACTTCTGTTCTGTGTTGATATTATTTAAAGCTATGCATCAACACCATATCCTTCTGCCCAGTGCTATCATCTCAACTAAAATGTCTTTATAGCTTTATGCCTTTTGTGACACAGCATATTAAAATTATTAATAGTAACTTGTCCTCCAGTAAGAAAATTCTGGTTACATTACTTACTAGTTTTGTCACTATGAACAAGTTACTTAACCCCTCTAAGGCTCAGTGGTTTCCTCAGTCATAAAATTTAGACAATACTGGTATCTATCTTTGTGAGATTATCACGGGGAAAAATGATAAAATATATGTAAACTTGCTAACACTCTGCTCGTTATCTAGTAAGAAAACAATACATAATAATTATCATTATAATTTCAGTATTTACTAGTGTGGCATGATTATAGGCAGTCAATAAATATTTGAGTCCCTATCCTGGGCTCTGGGTAACTCAGCTTGTATAAACTACATAAATCTCTACCTATACATAACGCAATTCCCTCTCTAATTTTAAATACAATCAAGATAATCCTAAATCTAAAACAACTGTTAGTAACTCTTCATTATTCCTAAAATCAAATTCACAATATATGCATATTTGTGTGTATAACTCTCCTAAAATGAAATACTTTCCACCTGGTTTCTTCTCAAAATCTATCTGTTAAGACCCATTCCAAATACTGCCTCCCATAGTATATCTTTACTTAATCTGATTCCAGGTAATCTCTGAAGGGCCAGGTTCTGTTACTTTCCTGAAGCCCTTCCATTGTCTCTCTTGGACAAGAGAAATACATGAGTGACCACACTGCACTTTCTATAGGACAGTCTCCCTGAGCACAGGAACTGTTGTCTAGATCACTTACAGCCAGCCCAGCATTATATTTTACATATAATAACAATAATATACTAAAAATCATGCTATCAGACAAGTATGTACAAATTTATACTTTAATTCTTTTATCAACCTTCAAAACATGAGAGCTGCATAATATAATTATTCTCAGTTTGCAATTGTTTAATTTGACAAACACAGATATACCACTTACTACGCCCCAGCAGGATTGACATGCTTTGCATCGTATAACTCACTTAATCCTACTGGGTGATATAGGCATTATCATTGTCCTCATTTTACAGATAAGGAGAATAAGACAAAATAGTTGAACAAGTAGCCCAAAGTCACCCAGATAGTAAAACAAATAAGTGAGGCTCATCCTCAGGCAGGCCACCTAACTACCATGCCACCATGCACTGCAGCCTGCATCATGACGGGCCACCAATAAGTAGGTGAAGAAATTGATTGAAGATAGACTTACAATTAAAGCTTTGGTCTATAATTAAATCAGTGTGTAAAAAATAGATTTTCTAACTATGGGGGTGGGGGAGATTGATGTTCCTCTTATGCCTCAATCTCTTCATCACCTGCTTCCTTTTCAGCTAAGCACAGTGTACTAGAGAGCTTAGCTCATCCATAGGGCTTGTTGCAGGCACAACAAGGAATCACTGTGGGTTTTCATGCCCTAGAAGTAGATGTAGCTAAAAAGCATTAATATGTTTTTGCAAAAAAAGATTAACAAATTCTTGTTTTCAAAAATCAAAGAACTTAAATTATAGTAGGATAATCTACTTTCATAATCATATTAACTTTTTAGATCTCTGACTTGTTCAATGACCAGGCATTTCTTATGTGGATTTGCTTTTCTTATCTTCAATGCATGTTTGTTAAATATCTGCTCTGTGCATTGCACTGTCCTAAGTTTCAGAGATACTAAAATATTAAGACATTATTTCAAATGTTTTATCATTTAGTTCTCTCTTTTAAGAAGTATCTTTTTTCCTTCTTTAACTGGTGGTCTTAATTGAGATAACATCTACAGAGCATTTTCTATTTCTTGGAAAGCAGGTGACACCTTATAAAGTTCTATGCAAGCATTATGGTTAACATATGGCAAATTATTCTAGGCAAATGTTGTTTATAGATCTTTCAAACATTTTTCACTTAGTTTAAATTTGTATTGATCTAATTGCAATTCTTACACTTCTTAAGGAAAAAACTAATTTTTTTTCTCTCAGGTAAAATGAGTAAAACACCCAAAGAATACTTAGCAGTCTGGGAAGAATATTTTAAAGATTCTATCCTTATTTGCCTCTTCCCTCTAACTAGCATGAACACATATTCCTTACATGGTACATTTGTTCCATTCCATGGGTTAGAATGTTCTATTCGAATCTGCAGGTGACCTCTCTGGGCCTTATTCTTGTATCTGGAAACATAGTCAGTTATGGTGGCCTCATGTCCCCTTAAAGGCCAAAGTTGAACACTACATTATCTGGGCAGAAAACACCTTATTCTTATTCCTCAACAGTTCTAACAACTCACAGCCCTTCTCAGTCCCTTTATGAACACAGATGTCATTTTAATGGGGGGGAGAGCTGAAGTGACAAGAAGGTGACCTGTGGGTGAACCCAGGAGCAGGTGAGGCCTGTCAGTTTTTAATTTGAAACTGGTGTCAGGCCTGAGGAATGGCTGGTATAATCACATTTGTAACTGATCTCCTATAAACTCTGCAAACATTCAAGGGATGGCTGTTGTGAGCAATATGAAATTAACAATTCATGTGCAGGTCTCTGGGCACCTAACTAAATCAAATGTATCTTTGAAAACTGTATAAATACTGCATGTTTTCCAGATGACAAGATTGGCATAACTAAAAAGCACTGATTGTACCCTTAATGAAAGATTTGTTTTTGGCATCAATTTATAAAGACATAATATTTTTAAAAGACAATTACCATTTCAAGGCATAGTTTATCACATAGTCCAAGCACAAAAGGCCTAAAATTAAACTCAATGCTACCATCACATAACATTCATCTTCAAAAGTTATGCGCTAATGTATACTTTCACAGAATGTTTTCTGCTTAAAATATTTTCTATCCAGTCCCTTAAGATTTCATATAGCAAAAATTCACTTTAACTTTAGAAGTATTGCTATTCAATAAATATGCCTTAGGCACAACTTCTAAACTTTACAATTGATAGAAAATTATATTAACCTGGAACTTGCCTACAAAAGTAAAATTCAAATGTTCTGTAGCATTATAACGGTGTCTCTACCAAACCAAGAAGAGTATTTCAAAGCTCTACAAGTTAGAACGCTTCTACAGGTTTAGAAAATGAAGTGACATTTAGTATCTAGCAATAGCGGTTGACTATTAGAAGAAGATTGCTGTGGGACACGAGATTTGTCACTTTTCTTCCACAGATTTAGGAGGAGAAGTAGTAAAAATAATCACTGGTATTTTTAGTGATTATTTGCTGAGTACTGTCCTAAGCACTTTACATGTACTGACTCTTCGAGTTTTCACAACCACGTTCTGAGAAAGATCTGCTTATTATCCACATTTTACAGATCAAGAAACCTGAGCTGCAACAAGTTTATGTAGCTTACTAAACCAATCAATAGTGGGCTCAGGATTTGAACTCACATCTGATTTCAAAAACCCTCTCTCTTAACCATTCTTTATCACCCCCTGGGATATATCAATTTTGTCACCTCACTGCTACTGTGACACTGAAGGACATGAACATGTGGACTACATTAAATTATTTTCAACTAAAGGACAAGTGAGATAGACTGACCATGATGTGTTTCCTGTTGGCGAAACAATGGACTGTTCTTACTGCATCTCCTTAGAACTCGGTCTTCTTAAGAACCATTTCAGGTGCTATCATTCCCTAAATTTTAGACATATGGAATTTCTACACTTTGAAGTGGCCAGTCCTATATTATTTCTTCTGCTGAAGCTATTCACATGTCTGATAGAAGAAAAGATTGCATAAGGAAAAGAGCTTAGACTGTGAATTCAGAGAAGTTGGATATGAATCCCAGATCTGCAACTTACCATCTAGGCGAACTTGCTCAAATGACTCAGCCTTACTGAACCTTGGTTTCTTTAACCCTATGACGGTTTCAGGTTCTAACTGAGGTCTGAGGGAAGTCAGTGGGTGAGTGGCAGGTAGCTGGAAAAACACTCGAGGAATCGTAGACAGTTTCAACATGGCTTGACTTTCTCTCTGGGCGTGAGCTAGCCTTGTTGCGAGTGAGCCATAGGCGCAAGCCGTATGTACAGCATCGGTAAGATAGTTATACCTTTTACAGACAACACCAGCTCTGAGCCAGCCACGAGCTCACATGAGTGGTTACCTAATGTGCCTCAGGTGGAGTGGTTACATAATGAGTAGAGTTGTGCACCTGCACTTCAAATTCACTGAGTCATGCTGGACCGGATGTCTGCCTCAGCTGGTTCTTGACTGCAGCACATCCACTTTCCTTACAGATGGTAAAAAAAAAAAAAAAAAAAAAAAAAAAAGTTACTGGCAAGTATGTTCTTAGAGGGTCATTGTGAGACTCAGATGAGACAGTGTAAATAAAAGTACTTTGTAGATAAGGATATACAGGGGTTAGCCCCAAATAAATAACTTACTTGAGCTAATTGGTATCACTTAGAGACCAGATCAAGAGACAATATAACCTCAGATTTCTTTCTTATCACCCTTTTCTTTCATAGCAGGGAGGCTTTATATAACGAATACCCTCCTCTTTTCCTAAGCAATGTGAGTAAATATTAATGGTGGCCCTTCCTTAAGATTTCAATAGGAATAGATTCAGTAACAAAATAAAAACATTCACATGCTAATGAGTTTCCAGTGTCTCAAGTCCAATGTCTCGAGGGCTTTCACATGTGCTATTCCTCTCCTTGGATCACCATTAATGCACTTTCTTCACCTGTGTATGCTTATATACCCCTCTAGAGTCAATTTAAGTCACTCTCTCTTAAGTCTTCTCTGAATCCCCATATAGATCTAAATTCTATTTCTCCTATCATCCAATAGCATCTGTTTTCTGCTTCTATTGCACTCAGAACATTGTATTTTAACTACATACCTGACTTTCTCCCAGCTTGAGTGCAAGACTTTAGAAGGCAGAGAACGTAGCTGAATATATTTCTCTATGCCTAGTATCTAACACAGTGTCTGGCATAGAGTAGAGGCTCAGTAAAGGATTGCTGACTGTAGACTGGGATCCATGGTTTATAGCCTAACAGACATGAGAAATGAACTTTGAAAATAAAGTAATTCTATAAATAAAAGGCAACTCAGGTGGGCAAAACATTAAACTAATACATAATAGGAGGAACAGATAAGCAATTTGTGGGAAACTATTCAGTAACAAGCAAAGTAGAAGAAAAGATGTATTTCGAATATGAAGTATTTTGAAAATCAATTAAAATAATTTAGACTTAATACAGTAGGTTATTTATTTACTAATCGATCAATGTATTCACTCATTCAACAAACATTTTTGAGTGCCTGCCATGTGCCATTTACTAAGTCACAAAAATGACTAGGCTATGGTTCCCCCTTCCTTGAAGAGTTTATAATACTGTAATTTCATAAGAAGCATTTGTGGAGAACCCCACAGCATAAAATTGGGATAGTAGTCTGGAGGCTAAGTGTTTATAAACCACAAAGCTGGATAGGTAGCTGGAGGTTACACAAGCCAACTAAATCAGTAGAGCACATTCACTCTTCCCTCTGTCTCCACCATAATTATCAGACAAAGGTCTAGGTCCCTGGCTCTTTGATCTCAGTTAAATTGCCTCAGCATAGTGGAAATTCCCAGGAGACCTGTTCACACAGCAGTGCAGCTCTGGCATCAACAAATTCCATGCACAGAACTTCCTTTTCACACGACGTCTCACAAAGCCTTTTCTTCACTCTTCCTTTCTCTTCTTTACCTCTACAATCCCTTTTCCCCTGTATTGGTTTGCCAGATATGTATTAGTTTGAAAGTGCCACAGACTGGGTATTTATTTTTCTCATAGTTCAGGAGTCTGGAATCTGAAATCAATTTATCACAGGGTGGGTTTTTCCTCAGGGCTCTCTCCTAGGCAGTAGATGGCTGTCTTCTTCCTGTGTCTTGACATGGTCTTCCCTTTGTGTGCATGCGGCATGCTGGACCTGGTACTCCAATAGGGATGACACCATGTTCAAGAAGCTGAAGAAGAGACCCAGAGCCAGGAAACAAGACACGGCATTTATTGAGGGAAGCATACATGCAGAGTGGCCCAGGCAGAACTGCCGTGGCCTGCAGAAAGTATGCCATTTATATGGCATTTTTCACTCCCCCTAACAACCTCCACCTGGCAACCTTTGTTTAACCCAACACAAAGGGCCTCAGTTGCCTGTACATCCCACGTTCCATGGGACTGGATGTAGGCTCAGATGTTCTTCACAGATAAGGAATGAATCTCTGGGCTGGCCACTCTCGGATTCCTTAGCTTGGAACTGTGAACACATACTCAGGTGCATCTGCCATACGGAGTCATTTTCAGGGTATGCTTAAGTTCAGTTATTGCTGTCAGGTATATCTACCATACAGTGTGCTTTTTGTCCTAATCTCTTCTTATAAGGACACCAGCCATACTGGATTAGGGCCCATGCTAATGACCTCATGTTAACTTAATTAAAACCCCATCTTCAAATACAGTCACATTCTGAGGGACTGGAGGTTAAGATTTCAACATGTGAATTTGGAGGAGTCAGGATTCAGCCTGTAACTATCACTGTCCCATCTCTTCCTAGCATCAAGTGATTTTAAAAACTGCAGCCACAGTGCCACTTCCATCTCTGACTGAGAGTGAATCTACAATCCCAGCTCTATAGAGTTTAGAATAATGAGTTATTTAAATTAGCTGCACTTTTGGAGAGTCTCCAGAAATTTCAAAGGAAAAAAAAGCCACTGGTACTGGATTTCATATCCAGAGATTTGATTTAATTGGTTCAGGTTGTAGTCTGGCCATGGGGATTGTTAAAAGCTCCCCAAAGGGCTCAAATATATAGTCAGGGACAAGAACCAGAGGAAGGACTACTTGAGTTAAGGGTGGTAGGGATATTCAAATATAAATGGGGTAACTCAGTGAGTTCAGATGAGGAAGTTATTTAAAAATTTTTTATTATACAACACACTGAAAAAAAAAATCAAGGTTTGATTGACTTCCTTGCCTCTAAAGATGTTTCCCATGACTGGTGCTGACTTGATCATTTACTAGTAGTAAGTTAACCAGTAAATGATCAAAGAATAACTGCCAATAAGGACCCCTGTGACAGCCAAAGCTCTAGCAGTATTTTCTGCCTTTAAGAACCCAAAGCTTGAGTGGATGGAGAAGGGGAAACTAAATCCACTTTCATGGTCTCCACCACTTCAGAGAAATACCAATGACAAACCCAAAATAAATGATTTTGAGTGAGTTCTTTTTTACATTTTCTAATTCCTGAAAGTGCTGTTTTAATAAATATCATAAAGCTAACTTAAGAAGGAAACTTTGGAACTCTGTTGCAATTTATTAAAAACTGGGTTTACAACTGATCATTTACACTGAACTCCCATTGTGTCCTCAATTTAGATAATGCACATGTATGGCTAGTTTTCCCAATCAGCAGATCCTTGTGACGCATGGCCCTGATGCTATATTTGAGTTTAGAGAAAGAAAATACATACTTTATCGCAAAAGAAATTTCAAACTTAAAAAATTAACTACAAAAACTAAAATGCCTGGCTTCTAGAGAATCTGACTTTGAAATAATAGTGGAGTTTAGTTTAAAACTTCTCATTTTATTATTCAGACAATTGAAGTCAAAGTAGAGATTAGAGATGTAGAGGAAGAAGACTTATAGAAAAGAAAATCTCTCTTTTACTTAAGCTAAGTGTCTTAGTCCATTTTGTGTTGTTATAAAGGAATACCTGAGGCTGGGTATAAAGAAAAGAGGTTTATTTTCCCCACGGTTCTGCGGGCTGTACAAGAAGCATGGTATCAGCATCTGCTTCTCGTGAGGGCCTTGGGAATCTTCCACTCATGATGGAAGGTGGAAGGAAGCCAGGATCACTCACGTGGCAAGAGAGGAGGAAAGAGAGAGGAGATGTGCCAGCCTCTTTTTAACAATCAGTTCTCACAGGAACTAATAGAGCAAGAACTCACTCATTACAGCAAGGACAGCACCCACCTTTCTGAGAGATCCACCCTCATTAACCAAACACCTCCCACCAGGATGAAATTTCAACATGAGATTCAGAGGGGACAAACATTCAAACTATATCACTCAGTTTCAAATAATTATACTTCAAAAATACCAAGCAATGTTTGAAAGTCTTGAAAAGTACCTTTTTGAGCAGTTTTTCTAAAACTTCAAATTTTATGGCTGTAGTGCTGTAATTACAAAAGCTATGACACCATACTTCATTTGAATGTAATTCATTTTTCTTCTTTAAAAAAACTTAGAGAAATATTTCTGACTTCTGAATTCTATATGCTTCTTCCTTATATTACATATGAATTGCAATTCTCAAACACGATCTTCTTCACTGGTAATTTTCATTTTCTGTTTCATTTACTTCTGTATTTCTCCACACATGCATACATACACACTCACTGTTTAATGAAATGGGAATGATGTCTACACTCTGGTAGAAATCCACTGACACAAGCCAATGAGGTCAATCCTCAACTACCAAACTAGTTTTGCTCCAAGATCCATGTGTGATATGCTTATAACTTGAAAAATATTTTCCTCCATGAAGAATTACAATTAGTGGCTGTAATTGTAATTATATAACAAAGGCCAGTCAACAAAAAACATGACAGATACCTGTACTTTACTTACTATATATTAGCATACTAGTGTACACTCAGTTGGTATACAGTGGTGTCTAGGGCAAGGCTATACAAGAGAAAGGAAGAAGGGATTTGCTTCCTCTTTCCGTGCTTTCAAAATCACCCACCTATTCTCTCTCTCAGTCAAAACCCACATCTGTCAGTGTAGTCTACCTTATTTAAAAAGCATAGGTTACTTCCCTTCATCCTCTCAACACTATAATAAGGTTTTCTTTCAGTTTTATACCCAAGAAAACTATGCATCAGAAAGCTCGAGAAGCTTGCCTAAGATAAAACTATCAGACGTGGTAGAGTAGGGATTCAAATTCACATTTGTCTCACCTTCAACCAAATAAAAGAAACATACTGGTCACCACCAGTATTTGGTCTGATTCTCAACCAAATAAAAGAAACATACAAGGTCACCACCATGCCATTCCCGAGAGATTGCGCTTATTATCCAAATACCCCCACCAGGCCCCACCTCTAACACTGAGGTTAAAATTTCAACATGAGATTTAGCGGGCACACATCTTGAAACTATTACTCAGTGTCAATGAAATGTACTTTGAAAACACGAGGCAATGTTTAACATACTTACGTACACTAATGTGTGAATGAAATGGTCTTTCAGTCTCTGGAATTCCCAACTACGATACCCAAATACTCTTTCTTGGTCCTTATCTGAAGTATTTGATACTATTTATTAATCCCTCCTTCTTGGCTACCATAACCAGACTTGGTATTTTCCTTCTGTTTTTTTTCCCCATCTTTTCTTTAATCTGATAACCTCCCTAGCCTTTCTACTTTTATTAAGCCAGAATCTATTTTTTATTTTCCCTAAGGTTAAATTTGCCACATTCTTCCCTTCTCATGATATATATTTCCTCTTAAGAACCTCAGCCATTCCCCTATTTCAATTATTATCCATGGGTTGATTATTACAAATCGTATCTCTAGCCTATATTTATCAGTTCTAGAACTTTCATTCTAACAACTTACTAGAAGTTCCCACCTGCATAAACCATAATTACCCCAAATTCAACATATTCAAAACTGAACATATTATCTTCTTCTAAATACATCCCTGCTTCTGGAGTCCCAGTTGTATTTATTGGCATTGTAATGATCTGTCTAGCCTTCTAAGATACAAATCTGAGTCATTCTTGACTTCACATGCTCCCCATCATCCAGTTATCAAGTTCTACCAATTCTACTTCCTAAACAAACATCTCCTGAATGTATTTCCTCCTGTTTATTCCCATTGACTACATTTCTCATTAAGACTATCTAAATATTTTTAAGTAGTGTTCCTGCTTCTAATCTCACTGCAAACTTCTTCACCGTTATTATATTAACATTTTTTAAATACTGTTCAACAAATACTTGTTAAGCACCTATTACATGCCAGCAGTGTGCTGGATCCTAAGGATGTAATGCAAAAGAAGACACAGGAAAGTCTCTCAGAAAGTTCACAGATTCTAAAGGAAAAAAAAAGGCAAAATAGAATATCTTTTAAGAAATATTAAAATAGGAGCAAGCACAGGTTTCAAAAGATTCAGAAAGAGAAGGCATTTAACCTAAATAGGAAGTTGGCTTTCTTTTTTATGTTCCCAACACTTTGCACATATCTCTATTTTTGTTATTTCAACAAAGTCATTGTTAGAAGAGCATAAGAGCTGTGACCAATAACCAGAAGTAAAAAGAATCAAACAATAAACAGACTAGAAGAATCCAATCAAGTGATAACTAAGCATGGTCAGCAGAATCACGTCCATGAAAGTGACTAAAGTTATAATAGATTAGAAAATGTTAGAGAAGGGAATAAAACCCAGGGCATATTGATTACAAAAGGAACCTCATCCTGAAGGTTATAGACTTGGAGTTTCCTGTTGTCTTAGTGACTCCAAAATTTCTCAGTATTTCCACTGACACTCAGGATAAATCAACAGCCATATCTTCCTGCTCAAACTCAAATCCCAAATCCAGAAACATCAGCTCACCCAAGGTGGCAACCATGTGATAGTCATGAAATGTTTGACCTAGCAATGCTAGCTTACCTAAGGCAACAAATAAATCTATTACTCTTAATGAGTAAATGTTTGGGAAGATTTGGAAATAAACACATCAATTATACCACAGATGACTCTCATATTGCTAATTATTTCATGTTAAATTGAGGATAATCTATATATGTTTGTTAAAGTATTTGTAATATTTTTTAAAAGACCTATCCAAGAATTTGAAAGATTAATCCTTTGGTTCCAATTTAAATATATAATTGTGTTTAAAATAATCATTTTTAAGCTGAAAGTATGAAAGAATTTGGTTACATTTGCTAATAGTGTCAAATCCTTTTTAAATTTAAACTTGATTTTCTAACTTTAATTTATTAGAATTTAGGAATTGTTTAAAGTACTTGAGAAGGTTTTTATTATTAGAATTTATATATTCCCAAGTAAACATTTGAAGTATTAAAAATACATTAACTGCCGGGCACGGTGGCTGACGCCTGTAATCCCAGCACTTTGGGAGGCCGAGACGGGCAGATCACGAGGTCAGGAGATCGAGACCATCCTGGCTAACACTGTGAAACCCCGTCTCTACTAAAAATACAAAAAATTAGCCAGCCATGGTGGTGGCCACCTGTAGTCCCAGCTACTCGGGAGGCTGAGGCAGGAGAATGGCGGGAACCCAGGAGGTGGAGCTTGCAGTGAGCCGAGATCGCACCACTGCACTCCAGCCTGGGCGACAGAGCGAGACTCTGTCTGAAAAAAAAAAAAAAAAAAAAAAAATTACATTAACTTTCTAAATTATTTTAAATAAGAAAATGTCATTAAATTTCTAAAAGAGATCAATTTTTAAGGAGATTTAATCTGTTTAACTCAAGATAAACACAAAGAAAAAGTTTAAAGAAGATTGTAAAATAATGACCAAGCTTTGCAAGTTAAATGTAAACTCTCAAGGAAAATTATTTTAATAGAAATTTAAATTAATTCAAATAATTATAAGTAGTTTCGCTGCACACAAAAGCTAGTCTCTAACATAACTTATTTCGATAATTATAAAGATTTGTTATATGTCTGTCTTTCCAATAGACTATAAGTTCCTTGGAGACCAGACCGAGACCAGAAACCTACTGATTGCCTGGCGCAGTCAATACTCAGTGAACGTTCAAGAAAGGAAATG
This sequence comes from Gorilla gorilla gorilla, assembly GCF_029281585.2. NCBI lineage: Eukaryota > Metazoa > Chordata > Mammalia > Primates > Hominidae > Gorilla > Gorilla gorilla. Next base: position 57,083,520 of record NC_073224.2, on the reverse strand, counting down.
TTCCTTGGCCCTACCTTGTAGTATGTTCAGGCTCCATGCTTTGTCACACTGGTCTCCTTACTGATTTTTATACATTTTACACTCTTATCAGTCTTTCTGCTCACGCTGGTACATTCACCTGGACTGTTATTTCTACTTACTCTCCACCTCTCTACTTCACCTCTGTCTACATACTATGCTCCAAATCAAATTTAATATACTACATAGCCCTAGATATAACCATACAGACTTAGACAAAACCAACCAAAGCAGAAAAAATTACCTATACATGTAATGCCCATAAGTGACAAAAAAAATTCTTTGACTGTTTAAATCTTATTTCCAGCCAAACATTGTTTGCTCTTAAAAAAGAAAATCTGATGAGTTGTTATTAGCCACAAATTTTCAAAAATAAAACGCATTCATGATACTGAATTCCTACTAAAACAGGCACATGACTAGGAAACATTTCAGACTGTGGCACAAAGAAGTGGAGACCACCAGAGCATGGTAGCTTTGCTAAATGGAGGAGGCAGAAACGAGAGTCAGGGCTACTGTTCAGAGTAGAATTTGCAAAGCATGGTACCAGAGGGGCAAGATCTGGACAAAGAAAGAATTCCAGAAATTTGCAATCATATTGTAATCCTGTTTACAAGGTTTGCATCATATTCAACCATCTTACTATTATTTTCTTATCTTTTTTTTTTTTTTTTTTTTTTTTTTTTTTTTGAGACGGAGTCTCGCTCTGTCACCCAGCCTGGAGTGCAGTGGCGCGATCTCGGCTCACTGCAAGCTCTGCCTCCCAGGTTCCCGCCATTCTCCTGCCTCAGCCTCCGGAGTAGCTGGGACTACAGGTGCCCGCCACCACGCCCGGCTAATTTTTTTGTATTTTTAGTAGAGATGGGGTTTCACCATGTTAGCCAGGATGGTCTCGATCTCCTGACCTCGTGATCCGCCCACCTCGGCCTCCCAAAGTGCTGGGATTACAGGCGTGAGCCACCGCGCCCGGCCTATTTTCTTATCTTTAAACTACAGATATTTTAAAGATTTTCACAATATTATATCTAAGAATCCTATAATTATAAAATGTCAGGAGATGTGTGAAAAGGAAATACTAGGTTAGCAATATCTCACCATGAAATATCTTTTTTTAATAAAAAATTTAAGTTCCACTTTTGTCAGTTTCTAGGTATGTACATCTATATGTATATGTGTATATACATATACATATATATGTGTATATGTGTGTACACATATATACATATATAATACATATATACATTTATTTGTATAAGTGTATATATATACATATTTATTTGTATAAATGTGCATATGTGTGTATATATATGCATACATGTGTATGTGTATATAGGTATGTATGTATGGCAAGAATTTATTTGGTTGGAAATTTTGAAACCTTTGTACTCCCAGTGTTTACTTCTGTTATCAAATAAAACTACATACAAAAAGGTCATAGCAGGCAATATCCAAATAGAGGTATACTATTAGTAAAAAAAAAAAAAGAAATTCTAATGACATGGAAATTGCTTAATTGAAAATAGTGACTAGTGGCCAGACGTGGTAGCTCATGCTGGTAATCCTAGCACTTTGGGAGGCTGAGGTGGGCAGATTGCCTGAGCTCAGGAGTTCAAGACCAGCCTGGGCAACACAGTCAAACCCCAACTCTACTAAAATACAAAAAAAATTAGCTGGGCGTGGTGGTGCACATCTGTAATCCCAGGTTCTCGGGAGGCTGAGGTGGGAGAATCGCTTGAACCTGGGAGGTGGAGGTTGCAATAAGCCGAGATCATGCCACTGCACTCCAGCTTTGGCAACAGAGCGAGACTCTGTTTCAAATATATATATATGTGATCTCTGAAAGAAGGAAAGCTCACACATGAGGTAAACCCACATTTTCCCAGAATTTCTGCCTGAAGAAACATTTCAGACTGTGGCACAAAGGGGTAGAGACCACAAGAACGTGGAAGTTTTGCTAAACTGAGGAGGCAGAAACCAGGGTCAGGGATACTGTTTAGGGTGGAATTTATAGAGCACAGTACCACAAAGGAGAGATCTGGACAAAGAAGGAATTCCAGAACTCTGTAAGATCAAGAAGAAAAAACAATAGAAGCTGTGAGCAGAATGGTACTTGTGAAGGTTGTATCATACTAGGAGACAAAGGATTTCTGAGAAGTCAGATTGTTGAGATCTCAATGAATAGCCCAGGTATTCAAATGAAACTCCCAAAGTCCCAGACATTAGGGTTAGAGCTACTCTAGCCCTAAAGATGACTCTGGACTCACGCTAACAAAGGTTAAAAACAAGTCTCAAAAGGATCATGCTGATATACCAGTAAATTATCTACCTGCCAGAACAGAAATCAACACTATTTAGGCGTATACTATAAAATTCAGACTCTCGACAATGCAGTATCCTTGCTTCCTAGCACCACTAACAATGACTGGACATGTAAAAAGGCATAAATAGATGCCTCACACTAGGAAAGGAGGGTAAAATAACCTTCAATAGAAACAGACTCACAGATAACAAAAATGTTGAATTCACAGATAAGAAATTTTTAGAAGCTATTATGAATATGTTTAAGGATTTAAAGGAAATGTAGACACACTGGGTAAAGTTATTTCTCAGTAGAGAAATGAAAACACTTTTAGAGATATAAATTATAATTCTAGATCTGACAAAAAAAAAATTGGTATAAAAAATTCATTAGTTGTACTCCACAGCAGATTGGAAACTTTAGTAGAAGATACCTAGTAGAGCTAGAATACAGAGCAATACAAACTATTAACACTAACGACACTGAATAAAAAGCTAAAATGATAAGCAAAGCCTCAGTGACTGGTAGGAAGATATCAAACAGCCTAACATACATATAATTAGATTTCCAGAAGTAGACAAAAGAAATACTGTGGTGGAAAAATATTTGAAGATATAATAGCTAAAATGTTCTCAGATGTCACAAAAATATTAATCCACAGATGCAAGAATCTTTAAAAAAAAAAAGGCCCTTCAAAATGCTAAAAATCAAAAGGAAAAATAGTAAAACACAGAATTTTAAAAAATTATAAAAATATCACTGATTTCACATCAACAATGCGTGCCAGAAGGCCATGGAAGAACTTATCTAATCAGCTTAATTTTTTTAAATGTGAAATTCTATATCCAGTGAAAATATCATTCAAACATGATGACAAAATAGGGAAATTTTCAAATAGACAATATCTGAGAGAAATTGTAACTAGCAGGTATGTACTACAAGAAATGTTAAAGAAAGTTTATTAGGCTAAAAAGAAATGAAAGCAGGTAAAAATGTGGACATGTATGATGGAATGAAGAATTCTAGAAATAAAAAAATGTGCATACACGCAAAAGATTTTGTTTTTTAAAAAATATGACTGTTTAAAGAAAAAAATAAGAGTAACTTATAACATATGTAGAAATAAATGACAACAAAAACATAAATGGGAGGTTGAAAAAAATATGATATAGTTTGGATTTGTGTCTTTGCCCAAATCTCACGTCAAATTTTAATCCCCAGTGTTGGAAGAGGGGCCTGGTGGGAGGTGATTGGATCATGGGGGCCGATTTCCCCCTTGCTGTTCTCGTGATAGTAAGTGAGTTCTCAAGAGATCTGGTTATTTAAAAGGGTGTAGCACCTCCGCTTTGCTCTCTTCCTCCTGCTTCAGCCATGTAAGATGTGCCTGCTTCCCCTTCTGCCATGATTATAAGTTTCCTGAGGCCTCCACAGCCATACTTCCTGTACAGCCTGCAGAACTGTGAGCCAATTAAACCTCTTTTCTTTATAAATTACCCAGTCTCAGGTATTTCTTTATAGCAGTGTGACAATGGACTAATAAAATATACAATTCCAATTTTCTTAAATTTTACTTAAAATGACATAGCTCATTTGAAAGTTGAGTGTAATAAGTTAAAGATGAATATTTTAATCCCTAGGGACACCACTAAAAACAGTTAAATATAAAGCCAATAAAGGATATAAAATGGAATATAGACATATGCACGCAAAAGAGAAAGGAAGAAAGTAAAAAGAGTAACATCAGCAACAACATCAAAACGAGAAAAATTTAAAAAATAGCAGACAATAGATTTTATTTAACCATATTGATATTTAAATTACACATAAGTGGTCTTGAACATTCCAATTAAAAGGCAGGCATTAAGAAACTGGATAAAATAACAAAATCCAACTCTATTGTTTTTAAGAATGAACTTCATTTTTTAATTTTTTTAATGATATTGGAAGTACTTTATTTTATCATGTGATATCATGTAACAGCAGTCTTATTTACAGCTGCCTAACCACACAATGTAGATTTGAATTTGAATAGGGAAGCTGGCTCAGAAACAGCAATACTACTGACTCAAGAACTGACGTTTACATGATGACGTTTTGACTGATTTACAGGAGTTTTAAAACACAAGTTTATACTGATTAGAATTATTTCATGGTTTCATAAAAGAACTACTGTATTAAACCAAAAATAAACTAGGTATAGTTTATTCACATAATGAAGCTGCAATTGAAAACAAGCTTACAAATTTCCCATCTCAGGTCTTTTTTCTGTTCTCAGCATTACTACAAATGCCTCCTTCCATCACCATGTTGAACTCCTCAGCATCTTCTATATCACTTCCAGAGGAATGTCTGGAAAGTAGTGATGCTTATCTTCCCTCAGAAGCAAACTGATAATGCCAATATCCCCACAACTCATACTTTTTGCCTTTTTGATATGTGCTTCTTTTTGGCATAACAGAAGAAACACACCACTAGGATTCTGAAAACCTAAACTCTGGGCCTGTTGGTTATAAACTGCAGAATCTTAGAGCGTGTATCCTCCCCAAGTGCCTCTTTTCTCAATTGCAAAAAAAAAAAAAAAAAAAAAAATTGTATTTGTTTGGTCCTTTGTACTCCTTTTATTACTTATCTTCATAATAATCCTTAGATTGAAGAAAGGCAGCATTAGCCCCAGTTTATAGAAGAAATTCAATCTCAAAGCAGTTATACAATCTACCCAAGATCCCACAGGTAGTAATATATCAAGTGGCAGAGCTAAACTCACACAATCTCACACCAGATCCTAGTACTGGAACGTGTTGTGCTCCTAAGTTTGCTAAATGGATGAAGCAGGAATTTCCCAGGTACCTTCCAGTGATCACATTCTGTGCTTCTACTTGCTATTTTCTCTTCTCTCAACTAGCGTTAAAATCAGAAAATATGTATATTTAATCACTAAATTTCATTTGTCATGGATCTTTGATTTAACTGTTGTTTTAAGGTTTTTTTGTATTTCTATATTGAATTCAGAAAAAAAATTTTTTTTTCAAATAGTTCTTGCTGCTGCCTGCCTCTCCGAAAGCTTTTGGACTTACCTATTTGTCAAGGCAAAAAATGCTAACATTTTATAAACATCACTAATCACTTTTTATAACTTTAAAGACAATTATTCCATACTTAAAACCAATTCAAAACAAAAGAAATTCTCGTTAATTCTTATTCTCTGGAGTACTAATAAAAATGTATTTTCTACTGATTTTGTATCCAAGGACTAAATTTTAAATGCAAAATTATTAAAAGTACAAAATATACAAAAGGTTAAAGTACAAAGTACAAAATGATTAAAAGAGAAAAGGATGAAATCATACCACATACCTATTAATCATAAGAAAGCTGGAGTCCCTATATTAATATCAGAGTATACTTCAAGATAAGTATTGCTGGCCAGGCGCGGTGGCTCATGCCTGTAATCCCAGCACTTTGGGAAGCTGAGGCAGATGGATCACTTGAGGTCAGGAGTTCAAGACCATCCTGGCCAACATGGTGAAACCCTGTCCTTACTAAAAATACAAAAATTAGCCAAGAGTAGTGGTGTGTGCCTGTAGTCCCAGCTCCTCGGGAGGCTGAGGCCAGAGAATTGCTTGAACCCGGAGACAGAGGTTTCAGTGAGCCGAGATTGTACCACTGCACTCCTGCCTGGGTGACAGAGCAAGACTCCACCTCAAAAAAAAAAAAAAAAAAAAAAAGTCAAGTATTGCCATGAATTGAAAAGAACATTTCATAATAATCAGGAGTCAATTAATCAAGAAACACTAACAATCCTAAATGTAAATAAACCTAATAATATCATGGATCTAATAAAACTTCAAAATGCACAAAGCAAAAACTAAAGAAATAAAGGAAGAAATAGACAAATCCACAATTACATTTGGAGATGCTACCTCTTATCTTTCTAGAATTGATAGAAAAACTGGCCAAAAAATCAATAATTATATTAAAGATATCAGTTGAACAACTGAACCTAGTTAACAAATGTCAGTAGTACACTACACCCAACAATGGCACAATGCATATTCTGTTCAGTAGTACATGGAGTATTCACCTACATAAATTATATGCTGGGCCACAAGAAGTTTCAGGAATTTGGAAATATTGTAATCATACAGTGTATGTTTTATGACTAAAAAGATCAAATCAGCAATCAATAGCAAAAAGATATCTAGGAGTTTCTAAGCCTTTAGGATAATGCCATTCACTTGATTCCAAGTCTCCATACACACTATCCCCGGAAACATCAAATCACCAAATAGTGCAAATAAAACCACACAAGACTAAGAGATTTAAAAAATACCATGAATTTCAATAACCTATAAGTACACTAAAAAAAAAAAAAAAATCCAACAGAGCTCTCATTACTAACTGCAAACTTTTGAGTGGACAGAGTGGGAAAAAGAACTGAAATGAAACCAAAAAATACTGTCCCATAAAGAGAAAAAGAGAAAGTCTAACACTAAATGGTAAAAACTGAACAAAGCTTTGGGACTTGGTCATTCACAACACTGTCTTTGGAAAAGGGGTTATAAAGTGATCACGATTAGAAGTGACAGTCTCAAAGAATCATTGCTTCTTGGGAAAATCAGATTAATAGTGAAAAGGTGGTACCTCTTGGAGATAGGGCAGTGCAAGGAAGTAGAAAATCTTTTCCCTTCCCAGCACCAGTATCATACATTAAATGCACTGCATTTCACTAAACTGACAGAAAAAGGGCTCCTGTCCTAGGACTCTGTCCACAGTGCACAGAAATAGGAAAAAAAAAATTTCATGCATAACTACTAAACATAGGAAACAGAAAATATGACTCAAAAGAATCAGCTGATGACAATTCTTCCCTAAATACAATAGTTACATAGAAGAAATGGTAATATAACAATTTGTACTAAATTATATATCCTTAAGTATTTTGGGATATAAAAAATAATTTGGAATCATAAATTCTAAAATTAAAAACAAAAAGGGACAAAGGAAAGTAGAACGTAAAATTGAATAGACCACATTTAAGATAAAAATAGAATAAAACAAAATAATATTAGAAATAAAGATGAAATTATAAAGGGATAACAGATTCAAATTTAAATAGTAATGAGTATTGAATAAAAAAAGGGAAGACATCCAAGAAAACAAAACTGATATTTTTTTCTAAACAGAGAAAAAAAAATTCAGAAAGTGGTTGCAGTGTAATTCAGGTAAAGAAGAGCCAACTTAAATGTTACTGAAGAAGGAAGGAAGGAAGGAAGGAAGGAAGGAAGGAAGGAAGGAAGGAAGGAAGGAAGGAAGGAAATATTAAAAACCATAAACAAAAAAAACTTTCCAGAAATAAAAGAAAAAGTGAATCTACACATTGAAAAGTTATAGCAGATACCTAGGAAAAGGCCTAACAATAAGCATTGTATTTATTTGTAGATCTAAGACCAAAACAAGGATGAGGCTCTGAATAATGTCATATGTAAGTATGGTTTGTTCTCACAAAACAGAAAGAATGCAACTAAAAAAATATTGGCTTTCTCACTTGTATATTTATTAGATGTGAGTCAAAATATATCATTTAAAACTGACAGATCTTACAGCAAATGGTAAAAAATATAAGTAAAAAGTTAACCACTGGAACAAAAGTTCCAAATCCTAAGAATTGAAGAAAATTTTAAATGGCAAAGAAGACACAACAAATAATACACAATATACACAGAAGTTATATTATAACAAAAGTTGAAAACACATCAGTTGAAGTAATAAATGTGAAATTATTTAATTCATTTAATAAGAAAAATATTTTCAAGTTGGCTCATAAAGCAAAATCCAACCCTGTGCTGAATACATGATACTGTTAAGGTTCTATATATTTAAAGCAACTGTTGAAAAGACAAAGCTAAAACTAAATTCAAACAAACAATTAAATTCAACTGAACTCTATTTCAAATGAATAACAATCACATTTGAGAAAACTAATTTAAGTAAGTTTTGAACACAATATTTTGACTTTTACATTCAAAATATTCATAGTACTTTGACATTATACATACAAAAAAGACTTCAGGTCTGTTTGCAATTGTACCCAACCCCAACTCTGGGGTGTACAATTGCAAACAGACCTGAAATCTTTTTTGTAAGTTTAATATGTGAGAGAGTGTGTGTGTGTGTGTGTGTGTGTGTGTGTGTTGTCCTGGTTGTGACAATTCTAAAACGACTTCATGTGCTTTGTTTTACAATGTTGATATTGTGGGGGCGGTGGGTGGGTGGCACTTTTACTGAGGAAGAAAGGAATATTATTTGGCAATAAAAAGGTTAATGCATGTCACATAACACAGATGAGCATCAGATTCCATTCATATGGAATTCTGAAACAGGCAACATTAATACATGATGAAAGAAACCAGAACAGTGGTTTACTTGGGGGAGCTGGGGCAGAGGTGGTGATGGGGAGTAGGACCTTGTAATTTAAGTATAATCACAATCAGCTTTATTTATAATAATCACTTCATCACAAGGAAGCTTTTCTCAGTATCAATGCATAAATATATATAAAAACACAGTTAGCAAACTTCCAGTCTTTTCCTTCCCAGCCAGTGTGAAATTGCTTATAAAATTTCTGTTGACTTTTGTCATTTATTTACACCTACTGGCAGAATGTCCACCATGGCCAACTCGACTCTGACCATTCCTAAAGTAAAGACTGATCTAAAGGATGTGGAATAAGGTCTACCTGATATTCAAAAAGAGAAGCACAAGCCGTCTGCCCTGAGTGATAAGTGGCATGACTTTTTCTTATTATGCAGCACTGTTATACTGTGCAAGAGTGTCCCATACAATGCAATTTACACAGCTGTACTGCTCTCACTGAGAAGATGCCCTTTAAAACAATGCTGTATGTTTGCTCGAAATTTTACATACTTTAAGATAAAGAATGGACTGGAAAGTAATTTCTACTAAAGAAAACTTCTATAAGAAAACATACGGTTTTTAAAAATCTATGAGACTGCATTTCAAAGTATCTTTTATTATTGGCAACTAAAAATTACTTTCTCCAATAATGGCAATCTGCAAAACAAACTGCTGTACTTTCACAGAGTCCAATCTGTTGTTTCTCTACAACTAATAACTTCTTGAATAAAAGTGCCCAGACTTTTTCCTAAAATTCAGATTTTGACACTATAATCTACATTATATTTATATAATCATCTGAATTCCAGTACCTTAATTACAATAAAACATGCACTTTTTAAAAAACATTTTGTGCTTAAAATTTCTTATTGACACGATCAACCCTTTTGTCTATTTTTAATAGTAATAATGAAATTTCCCAGTAGGTAAAAGAAACATACAAATTATGTAAAATTTATTCTAATTGTTGATTATCAATATTTGATTCTCAGAATAGTAGCAGTTTTAACACTTTTACTACAATCACAAGTGCTAGTTCATGTCAGAATAAGTAACTAAACCTTTATCTGTGTATCTCTCAAGCACGTAAGTTAATGTCAAAAAAACAAAGATAAGATATAATACTAAGCATTTCAATTCTGTGTGGATATTTGTATATTACACAAGCTTTTACATGTCAGTGTATTTCAATCCTTTCCAACAAACTAAACAAACTAAATTTTGATATCTGGTCTTTTTTTATTTTTATTTTATTTTTTTTTTAACTCCAAGCTACTGTATATTCTTTCAAATCTCTGTAAATATTCTGTATTTGTAGGTTTTTGGTCCTATTATTTTAGCAATATATAATGACATAATTCTGTATTTAAGACAATGATTTCTTCCAATGTGATTTTTTTTCCCCATATGGATAATATTCTGAAGGGCCATAATATAGCATGCCTGCCAGGGCAGGTTGAGGGGAGGAAGGAAGCATGGTTATAAACAGCACCACTGGCATATATCCACTAGGTGTCAGTCATGCAGTTAGCATCAATTTACATTCTTAATCCTGATGGTCATAAACACAAATTCTATTAAAGCTACCCCTGATTCAGTATGAATATACCACAGAGACTCCTAGAATTTTATGCAATGTGGAATAAAGTCTTGTGACTAGAAGAGCTACTGTTTTGCACTAGTGAGGACTTCAGTCATCAATGAAATGCAGGCTTTTCCGAAATGCCATTGTTAGTTGAGGACAACTGTGTTGGGGGCAGTTGTGATGATTCTAATCAGTTTAGATTGATATGGTATCTAAATGAGAGAATGATAGGGTATCATTTCAGAGAGTTCTCTTGAAAGATTTAGCTTATGGAAACAGGGAAGCACAATGCAGAATATTTCTTATATATTTAACATTTAGAATATTTCAAAGAATACCCCCTCCCCAAATGCTGATTACATTGAGAATAAAATAGTCTTGGGGAAATTGACTTAAGAACACAAGACATCTTGGGTTGTTGCTACCAAAATCAAAAATTAGTTCTATTCTTTCAGACACCTGATGTATTCTTCTCAGTAAAACAATGTGTGAGTTTTATAGGAGAGGTTCTTAAGGATTCTTTTAGAAAAGTGTCATATAAGGTGCTTACTGTTTCTGGGAAGGCAGTAAAATGACTGTCTACTCAGTTATCAGATTGTCTCAATCCAGTTCAATGTGTTAATTGTCACCGTGGACTATGTTTGAACTCCTTGCTGTATGACTAATCCCAAGCATTAGTCACCATAATCCCAAGCATTCCACACAATTTCCAAATAAATATGGGAGGCAAAATAGAAATAAGGTTCATAAAGATCTTTAGGAAAGGCTTGGTTCCTTCAACAGTAAAATTAACAAACCAAATTAAGTGGTCTCAGATTTTCTTTCCAGCTCTGCTGTTTTGTGATTCTATGATGCAACATGTTGTTTTCCTCAAAACAATGGAAACTTTTTATGATGAGTAGTTGTAACATGTTAGTTGTTCTTAAAGACAGAAAAATGTAAATATGTTATCAATTACATTACTCCTCAACCCTGATCCCTGCTTTTGTGGTCTAAAAGTTTATCATTTTTCTCCCTTCTCACACCCAATGCAAGTCAAGGATTTCTCTTCCAGAGTTATCTTTATGTTGCTTCTATTCCCATTTCTCATTTCCAATCCCAACTCATCATCCACTCCCCAGCCCTGCACTCCCACTTAAAACGAGATCGTCTTTGAGGAAATATTAGTTTGGAGATTTAGTGAGATCCTACCCTACTTAAAGTCTGCTGCAGATAAAGTCACAGTCAGGCAAGGAACTATAGTTACAGGATGTTTCCAAGGCATGAGGAGCAGCATATAATACTCTCAGTACTTTTGACACCATTGTGATGATGAGATTTCATAACTGAGAATCAGATAAGCATACAATCTATATCATGCTTGTTGAGAAGATCAAAAAAGTGGAACTTGGAATTCTAAGATGTGCAGATACAACACCTGTCCTCAGAGTATCATCCAGTTTCTATGCATCCTTTTTATAAAACCTTGCATTTATTCAGCTTCTCAACAAATATTTATTGGCCAACTCTATGCCAAGCACTGTGCTGAGCCTTGGAAATGAAGCTGTGAAACAGGCAAAGGCACTCTGTTGTCAAAGGATTTAAAGTCTAGTAGAGAATAGTGATGAATTAAAGCACATAAGGTTCTAATGGGAAATAAAAATCACTGGGTTATTCTTACATAATACAGCACTAGTATGGTTACCAGTATAAATAAAACATAATGCTGTACAGAGCAGACATGTAGATTCTCCCAAGCAATGTGTCCTAAATTGCAGGATGATTTCCATGTAAATTGCAGAGCTATAGTTCCAGGGAGTCTTAGATGCATGAACTGAGACAGTTCTAAAGAATCCCTTCATTCAGTTACTACTTTAGAATTCTGGAAGCCTGTATGAACCTAAGAAATGCATTGCTCAGAGATCAGATTCTAGCCCACTGTTTTCATTAATTTTATTTTTATTTCCTCAAAAACCTTATCAAAGTGTGATGCCTTTGAAATGAAAAGCTATTCCCTCCTTCCTTTATACTTTTGATGTTAGGCTCCCTAGGAAAGACTTTAAGTAGAAAATCCTTGGAAGGCCTCAAAGCCAATCCTGCTGTCACTTTGCACAACTTATAAAGGACAAACTAGCTAATAGACTACTGGAAAGGAGAAGTTTATTAAACCAAGCAATTAGCTCTTTACTTTAAAGGGATTTGATGAGACTAAATGAAGTAAAATATACGAGGTAACTTAAGTTTTTTTGAAAGGTAAGACAAAGTGTTCAGGGCTATAGGAATAAAGGTACAAAGATTTAATGAATATTTGTCCGGTGCTTTACACTTTATAAGTGGTTTTCACTTACTTTATTGGCTCCTCACAATAGCTGTTAAATAAGCAGGGCAGATACAGAGCTTTCTGTGGTCCCTGAATACGGGTCATCAAAGTCACAATGAAACACATACCTTGCAAGTTTATATAAACCTCACTGAGTGGTGAGGGGCGGAATGCTGTTGGGGCTGGCCAGCAAGATCTCACTACAGCACAGCGTTAGCAACCACGCACAGGCTGACAAGAATAAGGAGAGAGGAACTGCTGGGCGAGCGTGACTCCCAGAAGACAGATGGAGGGGCTATTAGACACAATTAAGCCAAGTCTCAGAGAGGCTAAAATGAGGTATTTAAGATTGTATAGTCTGATGACACACCACTCATTAGTCACCCAGTTTAGTAACAGTCCTTCTAATATGCCATATTTTCTCTTAAACAGTTGTTAAAGCAAGGGACAGGGTGGTTGGTCTTCCTGGGTTGAAGGCTTACTATATGCAAGATGAATTTGAGGTACTGAGCGTACATTACCTCTGTAGTAAAGGTGTGTGGATATTAACTTTTCTTAAAATTTAAATTATATTTTCAGTGTCCTAAAGAAAAAATTCTACCATCAGCTCTCCTGGAAAGCGAGAAATTGGGTTATAAAGCAAATGTTCTACTCCTTATCCCAATTTACCTTCCATAGTCTTAAAGCCAAAACCTCAGGTACTGGTCATATCCTGGCATGAAAAATAATTAGATTGTACTTACATAAAGGAGGTTATGAACTGAGCCTTTTCAGACTCCAAAATGTTCTAGACAAAAGCAAACAAGCTAAGGATTTGTTCCCTATCAAGAAAATTGTTCATCTATATCCCCTCTCATTTCCTCAATATTTTGACCTTACCCCAGCTGGTTAGCCAGCCCCACAATCCATTTAGACTTTAGAACAGAAATAAAATGCATACATACATACTGTAGCTGTAATTCAATTAATCTTCTCCTTGGGTTTCCTCTGCTCTGTGCCAGGGTCATTTGTAAGGCCATCACTCAGTCCAAACTGTTGCACCTGTGCTGCTATTGAAACACCCCTTCCTCCCTTTCACCCCTCCCTCACCTCTATCCTCCCAGGCACAGTGCCCTAATCACCTTTTTCCCAGGCACAAAAGCTTTCCTTTGCAAGAAGGAATGTCAGAATTCCCCCAAGCACTGGCAAGGAAATATTTAAATGTAATCAGAGGATCTTCCTTTGTTTTCCTTTTTTTTCCTGGGGAAATTAATCTCTCTAAGGTATTGGATGTATTCTTTTGCTCTTCCGTGAGGCAACATCATCATACAGTGCTGAAGTGGTCACAGCTTGCAAAGGCTAAATATTTTCTTCTCCTTTGCTGCTGACATAGATGATACGTGCCTGGTTTCCTCAAGCATCTCTAATTGAATACTTTGCTTCATTTAAATTGTTTTAAACTTGGCTGTGAGAAATGTGTGTATGTATGTCCCATCCCTCCCCCACGTAGAATATGAATGCAGACTGGCAGCTGTGGCTCCCCTAATAGCTGCCCTCTCCCAGCTGTAGTCCCTTTAACTCTAACAAGCTTGAGAAACTTTCCAGTCCAGTTCTCTCCAGTCATTGCCAGCCTTTGAGTTTCATATAGTTCCTAGGAGAAAAGCTAGACTCTGTTATATAGCTTTATAAGTTGGAAGAGCTTTTAAAGTCAAACTAGTCTTACTTAAATCTGCTCCACCACTTGCAGCTGTGTGAGCTTAGACAAATTACTTGACCTCTCTGAACTTCAGTTTTATTATTTGTGGTAGGACAAAACCAACTGCATAGGGCTGCTGTGAGCATGAAATGGGATTTTATACATATATATATTCTAGTATAATCCCTGGCACTTACTTGTTTTAAGCATGTTTTTTTATTTTCTATATTTTATGACGTTCTAATATCTCAGAAAGCTTGCTGGCCAGGGAGAGACTTCACCTCCCAGGAGTAGCCAATTCTTATACAAAACAGGGGTCTCCAGGGAGCACCAACCAATCCCGAGTCTACAGCCTCAACCATTTCCTTGTCTAGCTCTCACACATAAAGCCAATATTTCCACACCCCTGAATCACTCTAGGGAACAGATCTATGCAACTAAAGACCACCTCTATGCCCCAAAGCCCCCTAGAATTATTGAAACTGCCAACCTTAAGCTCTTCGCCCTGCCCTGCCTTGCCTTTCCTGCAGAAACCCCAATAAAGGCTCTAGCCTCAGCTTTCCCCTCGCTCCCACTTCTGCTTCCTGGCACTGGAACCTCCTCCATGGTCCTGAGTTGCATGCCTTGCCTCTCATTTCCTGGGGAGCTGTGAGCAGCAGTGAGCCTTTCTTTTAATGGCATTACCTCTCTGTGTCGTCACACAGTCATACCTCTCTCAGTTACACTGCGGGTATAATTTTAGAACAGTATTTAATGAATGTGAACATCTCCCCTTCCCATATTGTCATTTAACGATTCCTGAGTGTCCATAAGTTGTAATTAGATATAGTGGACACAAACACAGAGAATTTCACTCCATTGCTATCAAACCAACAAGATGTAGACAGACCTGAAGGCTTGTTAGGTAAAGCTCTGCGGCAGTGGTTCTCAGGCTTTAGCTGGCATCAGAGTCACCAGGAGAGTTGTGAAAACCCGGATTACTGGACCCAACATCCAGTTTCTGATTCAGGAGGTCTGCGTTGGCCTTCCAGAATTTGGATTTGTAAGAAGTTCCCAGGTGCTATTGCTACTGGCTCAGGGACCATATTTTGAGAACCATAGCTTTAGAGGATGGGAAAATGAGCAGTTTGGGGAAAATAACTGGCGTGACAGGATAAACAAATATCTCAAGTTGAATAGAATCAGAGTTTTGGAGTCTGGGGAAACATCAACAAAGGAGATCCCTGCTTCACAAAAGGTGCCTAGATTACTTAGGCAGAGTTCCCAGAGTAAAACACGCTCTCAGTCTCAGAGAAAGCCACTCAGAGAATTTACTGTTGTTTGTTTTGTTTCTGGATTTTTTTAGATGTCCATTGTTTATTTCCCTTTCCCCACATTTTTTGGCTAGCAGGGTCAATATGAAAGCTTATCATTTATCCAGCAGAAGTAAAGTGCTCTACAGTCTGCTTTGGTGATAAACGGAGGCCAGCGATGACTTAAATTATCTACTAACATTGTAGTGCGGCCACAATGAGTGGCGTGAGGAGACCTCATCAGGCCATGCAGCTGACCAGCCTGTTGGGGAGAGAGCCCCACAGCAACTTGCATTGACACCCTGGAAAGCAGTTCTGGGGGCGTTAGCATTGACTCATTGAATCTTCACTAGAATTCTTTGAGGTAAGTATTTCAATCTCCCCTCTACTAGAAGTAGAAAACTAAAGCTCAGGGAGGCATTCAGCCATTTCCCCCAATTATTAAATGATATCACCTGGATTTTTCAGGTCTGACTGCAAGACTATTTCGACTCTGTTATTTCAGTTCCCTTTTCTGTGAAATGAGG
This sequence comes from Gorilla gorilla gorilla, assembly GCF_029281585.2. Classification (NCBI taxonomy): domain Eukaryota; kingdom Metazoa; phylum Chordata; class Mammalia; order Primates; family Hominidae; genus Gorilla; species Gorilla gorilla. The sequence continues at coordinate 57,067,411 of NC_073224.2, read as the reverse complement.
AAGCCTGAACTAGGAATCTTCAGTTCCTGCTGGCTCATTCATTCTGTGATTTTCCAGGTTTTCTCTTCTAAATGTAGAGTGATTTTTCTTTTTTTAAATAGTCCACACATTCCCAGCACAGGCACATAAATAGTGTCACTCTTTTAAACTAGCACATCAACACAGAGCATTTAATAACAACAGCATTTTTTCTCCCTCAGCTTGGTTTTAAGCCTCTATTCTTTGGCAGGTCTGTCTTGTCCCCAAGTTTCTAGGAATGAACTAAAGGAACTTTTGCATCTGCATGAACTAATAGCCTCTTATGAAGCAATGTGGGCTGTAAGTAGAGTTGCCAGAGTGAGTCAATAAAAAGACAACTAGTTAAAGTTTGAATTTCAGACAAATAACAAATAATTTCTTATATGTTTACCCCATGCAATATTTGGAACATAATTACACTAAAAAGTTATTCACTATTTATCTGAAATTTTATTATTATTATTAATTTTTTTTTTTTTGAGATGAGGTCTCGCTTTGTCACCCTGGCTAGAGTTAGGTGGTGCAATCACAGCTCACTGTGGCCTCAACTTCTAGGCTAAAGCAATCCTCCTGCCTCAGCCTCCCGAGTAGTTGGCACTACAGACTCACACCACCACGCCCGGCTAAATTTTTTTGAATTTTTTATAGAGATGAGATCTCCCCATCTTTCCTTGGTTGGTCTCAAATTCCTGGGCTCAAGCCATCTGCCTGCCTTGCTTTCCCAAAGCTCTGGGATTACAAGCATGAGCCACCGTGCCCAGCAGAAATTCAAATTTAACTGAGCATCCTGGATTTTATCTGACGGCCTGCTACAAAGCCTCCCTCAGAGGTCATCCCTGGGCTCTGTATTGTCAGGAAAAACAAGGAGTGGGGAGGGAGCTTAGAAACTGAACAATGCATGAGGTAGGAACAATGAAGAAAAGCCTTTTCCCTCCTCCACGAGCTGTAACTGCTGCTTCCTTCTGCACATTGCACTGTGGTCAGGGAGCCTTGTTAACTACAGCTCCAACACCACTTTATAAATCATTACTCACTTCCTGTCCATTAACATTACCAAACAGCAGGGGACAACTTGTAAGCTATTATCCTGTAGTCAAGCCCTTGCATCAAAAACATTAGCTCACCAAGTATATTTGTACATTTTAGTAAGGATTGCTCTTTCCTAAGTCAAGTTTTAAATCTCCCCCGCCAACACACACACAATTTCCACCTCTTTACAACTGCATACATGTAAATACCCTGACTTATCTTTCTCTTTTACTACATCATTATCAAATAACCAAATTTCCCTATTCTTACCATGATCATCAATAGAACAAAGGTATTAGTAAACACCAGAAACCATCAGATAATGCAAAAAGACAATTCAAACCATGAGGTCTGCCCCCTGGGAACTTCTCTAGGTGCTATGGATACAAAGATGAACACGACACTTTTTTGTGAATCCATTTAAAATATTTGGGAAATTTGGCCCGGTGCGGTGTCTCATGCCTGTAATCCCAATACCTCAGGAGGCCAAAGCGGGCAGATCACTAGAAGCCAGGAGCTTGAGACCAGCCTGGCCAACATGGCAAAACCCCATTTCTACTAAAAATACAAAAATTAGCTAGATATGGTGGTGTAGGCTTCTAATCTCAGCTACTTGGGAGGCTGGGGCTAGAGAATTGCTCCACCTGGGAGGTGGAGGCTGCAGTGAGCCAAGATCTTGCTATTGCACTCCAGCCTGGACAACAGAGTGAGAGTCGGTTTCAAATAAATAAATAAATAAATAAATAAATAAATAAATAAATAAATAAATAAATAAAGTATTTGGGAAATTTAAATGATTTGGAAAGGATTCTTCAGGCCTCTTGAACTACTGTGAATACCTGGTGCCCACTCAATGCACAAGTATCCTTTTCCTGGAATTACTTCCTCCTCCCTGACAAGTAGATGCTGGCAACAATCTCAGTGGATAATTTGTGTCTCTGATCCCTTGGCCACGGCAGATTGTACCAGAACATAGGCCTGATAAAAGCAGTGTCCATTTTATTTCTCACCTGGGAATTTGAGATTCAGCTTGAGAAACAGCTACTCAGCCTCTGAGCATGGTTGGAACTAGGACTTGGAAACTGGAGAGCTGTGGAAGAACGGGTCCTGTGTATGGATTCAAGACGTGGAAAAAGCCAGTGAAGGGAGAAAAGGAGAAAGCAGACAAAATGAAGAGAGAGTGGCTTTTTCTCCCATTCATTCAAAATACATTTGTTAATGGCCTTCTGTGCATGTATGTGTCAAACACAGTTCTGAACTCTAGAAACAGAGGAGTGAAGAGGTAAAATCCCTGCATAAGAATGACAATAAATGAGAAGATAAATAATTAATAATATGATATATCAGATCAGTGCTAAAAAGAAAAATTAAAAATGTAACCTTTATTATCTAGAAATAAAAAGTTCTACAAAGGTGTAGGGCAATTTCAAATGGAGTAGTCAGGAAGACCTCACTGAGAATAAGACATTTGAGAAAAGACCTGAGGGAGGTGAAGCAGTGAACATCTTAAAGGGAGATACATTGGCACTTTGGAGGTACCTTGAACTTGAACAACTAACTTCACAACCTAAAATTTAAAGTACATTTGCATAACATCCTCTAAGATATCATCTCTCTCCTTTGCCTTTGACAAGTATTACTCAAGCACCCATTGTATATCTACTGTGTGGAGTCAGGACAGACAAGTGGATGGAGTGGATATGGAGTGAGTAGTGGCCTGGGAGTACTGACATCAGCGAGAGAAACAGGCAGAGTGCAATGCAGGGTATCACATGGCAGGATGAAGGGCTTCGGGTATAGAGTACTGGGTCACAGACCTACTTGGATTATAATGTTTACAGCCATCTCCATGCTCCACTCCAGAACTATGCAGGACAAAATAAGAGGAGCTACCACCACTCAAGCCTGCCCCCCACTTCCCAGAAAGGAGGTAACCTAAGGAAATGTCAATATTCAGTTAAAACATGGAAGCGGTAGTCTAGAATCTAGGTCAGAAAAAGCTACCGTGTTTAAAGACCTTGTGTGAATAGGAAGCTGAGAATGTTTCATGCTTATTGAGGGTCTAAAGATAAAATATTGTTCTCGTTTTAAATAAAATGTATTAAAAGAAGGGCTTCTGTATTTATGGGAAATTAGACTATATTCCAACTTCAAATCTATATTTTTATTATGCTATGATGTCACCATAAACAGCAAGTGACATTCCCTTTGGGTGAAAGAATAAGGCATGGCAAACTCAAGTTTTCACAAGTTAATAGGCAAATTACCCTCACAGTGAGATAACTGAGACCAAAGAGAAGGGAGGCATAAAGAAGTTAAAGAAAATAACAAGAAAGAACAAATCATTTAGATGGAAGGCGGGATGGAGGGAAGGGATCTGAAATTGAGGCACTAGAGCAGCTGCTGGCAGCCCAGCATCCAGTGTATTATGAGAAGCTGAAGATCGGAAAGGTTCTCTTTTCTCTGGGAGCCTGCTAATCTTCAGGCACTACCACAAATAAGCGATATATCTGAATTATTATGAGCATGCAATATTTTGAATGACTTCAGGCTTCATTAGGTTATGGTACCACATAAGTCATGTCACACTGTGCTTGGATGAGCTGGCACATTTGTTCCTTTCCTAGAGGTTAAAATATGTTTTATTTTTTTCAGCTTCTTTTAAATCTGTAAATAGCAAGGCTCAGAAGACTGCACTTTGTCCGATGTATCAAAATAAACCTTGGCCACAGCTATCATTGTATCATAGCAGGGTCAATATGAACCAATAATATAATCCTTCAAATCATAATTTGGTTCCAAATCATTTTAGGTTTAGGATTCAGTGGGGGAGTGGAGGGGAAGGTTGCAATACCAAATGAAAGGAGAATACATTATAGAATGAAGGAGAAAACCAAGGTGGGGATGGCAGAAGTGGGAGGAAGGTACAGGGCAGGGACCATCATCACACCAAGGGCATGACTCCAGCATGGCCCCTTCCAATGCAGCCTGCTCCAACTCACCTCTCCCCTGAGCTCTAGAGAGAATGATCTACTTGCAGATGCCATCACACCTGCTATTTTGAAATATTTCCCACATCCATGCAGTTGGTCTTCCAGCTTTATTTCTCAAGCATCCTGCCCTGTTGTACAACCACAAGCACTATCTTTCAAGATACAGTTCCATCTCCACCATCTAGAATTGTCTGAAATATTTGCCTCCCATTCCAGAAATGGAGAATTGACCATGCCCTTCTTTGTCTCTCCTTTCCCCACTCTCCCAATCACATAGTCTTAACAGAACAATTATATTTTATTAAACTTAGATGTCAGATCTCTTCCTATCAGACTTAAAGCTCCTTGAGGGCAAGAATGGTGTCTTTTTCATTGTTACTTACCAGGATCTAGCAATTAAAAGTCAAGCAGTCCAGTTATATACAACTTTAACTCTCAAGACATCAACTAATATATTTTAGATAATTATCTGATCAATTGGGAAATTCAGGCTAAAGTAGATGATGTCTTCTTTCCAAGTCCACAAACTGAACTTTAACCTCTGACCATGATTCCAAGTACAATGTGTTTGGAAGATGCTAAAAACTAGATTCCAGCAGACATAGGGTCATGTGGGCTGCTTCAGCTCTTTTTGGAAGAAAGGGAATAAAGCGAAGAATGTTCAATTGTCAGTTATTTACACTCAAAAGACCGGAGGAAGAACTGTGTGTGGTCAGAAAATTAATCCTTAGCCCTTCTTAGAGGAAATTCATTTCAAATCTTGATCTCCTTAATTCTAATTTAGTTGTACCCACTAACTATTAGATAGTTCAATGCAGAAGTTCCATAGTTACTTCAAATACAACAGTAGCAAATCTGAATCCATCATTGTCTCATTTAATAATCTCTTCCTGTCAATAACCCCTCACTCCCTGGGCTGCATGGCTCAACTATTGGGATACTGTTAATTCTCTCCTCTTTTTCACATCTCACACATTATGATTATCTTACATTTGCATCAGGCTTTAGAGTTTTAAAAACACCATCATATATAAATTGTCTCATTTAATCTTTGTAGTAAACCTGCTCAAGATTTTTTTTTAAATGAACATTGGAAAAATTGGCCAGGTCACTAAGTTAATAATAATGATACATCCAAGACTCAGATCTCAGTCTTCTGACTCCAAATTTAGGTCTCACCTTCAAGCACTTATAAAGCCTATTTCATTTTATTTGAAACATTGATCCTTCTTTTCACTCCTACTGCTACCTAACTATCTTGGTGCTGACCCTCAGTTATTTAAGCCTCAATAACTACATTTGTCTCCATGTATCTAAATTGACTAATTTCCATCCATCCTCTTGATGATAATGACAAGTTAATATGCCTCAAACATTGTGTTCTTCATACCCATAACAATATAATAGATTTCAACAGCATTCACTGCCCCAAGAATAAGCTACACAAGAATATGTTTGGGAGCAGCATGGAAAAGGAAAAGACACTCTCATAAATTTCTGGTGGTGATGGCAGTGATGGCTATTGGTATAACTTTTCTGAGGATAAATTTGGAAATATCTACTGACATTCAAAATATGCATGCCCTATGCCTTAGCAAGTTTATTTTAAGGATTTATATTGTGAAAAACTTATTTAAGATTACAAATACATATTACAATTCAGGATGATTGCGACATTGTTTTCAGTAGTTATAAATTGAAACATTTTAAATGTTTATCAAAAGTGAGTTTGTTAATTAAACAAAGTTTAGTTCATACAATGGAATGCAATGTAGTTATTTAAAAGACTGATGTAGATCTATGTGCATCAACATGATAAGATGGCCTATAAAAAGTGAAATAAGCAATAAGAGAAATTTATTATTCATACCATTGTGTTAAAAATATATGTATGTACGTATGTATGCATGTATGAATAGGAAATCTATTTGTGTTTGAATAAGAAAAAGACGGAAAATACATATATGATACTCTTAAAAGGGTTTTATTTTGAGTCGCAACATTATAGAAAACTACTTTTTAGTTTTTTTAATCATTTGAAATTTCAAACTATGTTTTTTAATGTCAGAAAAAAATCAATCAATAAATATATAGGAAATTGACTACTAGCATTGAATGTGAGGCTTTTTTTAAAGGTATATTTATAAAACAGTCTAGCATATGTATTGATATAATTGGAATTCCTTAGAAAGTAGAGAGAATGGAGCAGAAAAAATATTTTACAAAACAATGGCTAGTAATTTTCTATAGGTACTGACAGGCATTAAAACACAGATCCAAGAAGCTCATAGTATACCAAGCAAAATAACAACAAAGAACACCTCTCCATGCCATACAGCATATTCAGATTGCTAAAAACAAAAGAGAAGGAGAATATCGTGAAGGCTGCCCGAGAAAAAAATACACATTACATACAAAGGAACAAAGATAAGAATTACACCAAACTTCTTGTCAGAAACAGTGCAAGCTAAAAAAAAAAAAAAAAAAAAAAAAAAAAAAAAAGTTACTTTTTAAGTGCTGAAAGAAAAAACTTAAAACCTAAATTCTATACCCAGACAAAATATTTTTTCAGAAATGAAGTATAAAAAGACTTTTCAAACAAATGAAGCTTAACAGAATGCATTGCCTAGAAACCGACAGTACAAGAAAAGTTACAGAACATTCTTCAGGCAGAAAGAATAGGATAGCAGATAGAAACTGATAGGAAAAGATATACCATGTAAATGTTAACAAAAGAAAACTGCAGTATCTACATTAATATCACACAAAATATATTTCAGAACAAAGAATACTATCAGAAATAAAGAGGTAAATTACATGACAAAAGGGTAAACTCTTCAAAATGACATAACAATTCTAAATGTGTATGTACCTAACAAAAATGTCAAAATGCATAAACAAAAAGTCAAAAAACTGAAGAGAGAAATATACAAATCTACAATTAGAGTTGGAGACTGCAATACATCTCTTAGTAATTGATAGAATAAGGAGGCATAAAATGAGTACCAATATATACCTTAACACAATATTATTCAATTTGCCCTAATCAACATTTGTAGAACCTCTGTGTGACAACAGTATAACATACATTCTTTTCAAGTGCTCATGGAATATTCACCAATATAGACCATATTCTGGATTATAAAACAAATCTCGGCAAATTTAAAAAATAGAAACCCTATAATATGTGTTCTCTGACAATTATGGAATTAAACTAAAAATTAATAACAAAAACATCTGGAAAAGATCCCCAAAAGTTTGGAAATTAATAACCCATGGGTCAAAGAGAAAATCTTAAGAGAAATAAAAATATGTTGAGCTAAATGAAAATGAAAATATAACTTATCAAAATGTGTAGGATGAAACTAAAGCAGTGATTAGAGAGAATTTTATAATGTTAAATACTTGTGTTAGAAAAAATAAGAGCCTCAAATCAGTTGCTAATCTCTCTTAAGAAGGCAGAGAAAGGAGAGAAAATTAATTCCAAGGAAAGAAGGAAAGAAACAATATAGAAAGAAATACAAATCAATAAAATCAAAAGCAGGAAAACAGTAGAGAAAACCAATTGAACCAAAAGTTGATTCTTTGAAATGATTAATAAAATTGATAAACTTCTAGACAAACTGGCAACAAAAAACAGAGAAGACTCAAATTACCAATATCAAGAATGAAAGAGGAAGTCATCACAACAGACTTTGGAGACATTCAAAGGTTAATAAGGGAACACTACAAAAAAAACTCTATGCCCATAAATTCAACAACTTTAATGAAAAAGGACCAATTCTTTGAAAGTCATGAACTACTAAAATCAATCAAGAAGAAATCATTAATCTGAATATTCCTATATCCATTTAATAAATTAAATTTGTAATTTAAAACTTTCCTAAAAAGAAATTTCCAGGACCAGACAGTTTCACCGATGAATTGTACCAAACATTTAGGAAAAGAATAATATTAATTCTGTATAACATTTTCCAGAAAAAAGGAAGAGACTTCCCAAATTATTTTATGAGGCCATCATTAGTCTAATACCAAAACCAGACCAAATCATTATAATAAAAAGAAAACTACAGATGAATGTTCTTCATGAACATACATGCAAAATAGTCAACAAAATATTAGCAAATCGAAAACAGAAACATATAAAAAGGATAATAAATGTCAACCAAACAAGTTATCCCAGGAATACAAGACTTCTTCAACATTCAAAAATTAATCCACATAATTCACCATATTAGCAGAACAAAGAAGAAAGAACAGCCAGGCACGGTGGCTCATATCTGTAATCCCAGCACTTTGGGAGGCAGAGGCAGGCTGATGGCTTGAGCTCAGCAGTTCAAGACAAGCCTAGGCAATATGGTGAAATGATGTCTTTACCAAAAATACAAAAAAAATTAGCTGGGCATGGTGGTGGGTGCCTGTGGGCCCAGCTAGTCGGGAGGCTGAGGTGGGAGGATCACTTGAGCCTGGGAGGCAGAGGTTGCAGTAAGCCGTGATGGTGCCACTGCACTCCAGCCTAGGCAACAAAAGGAGACACTGTCCCAGGAAAAAAAAAAAAAGAGAGAGAGAGCGAGAGGAAGAAAAAACATAATTATCTCAGCATATACAGGAAAAGCATTTGATAAAGCTCAATATCCATCTATTATAAAAACTCTCAGAAAACTAGAAAAGAAGGGAATTTCCTAAATTTGATCAAAGGAATCTACAACAAGTATAATGCTAACATTATACTTAATGGAAAAAGACTAAATTCTTCCCCCTACCCATGGTAAAGAACAAGGCAAGAATGTTCTTTCTTACCACTTCTATAAAAACTTGTACTAGAAGTGCTAGCCAGTACAATTAAAAAAAAAGAATGAAAGATAAGGCTATCAGATAGTAAAAGAAGGAATAAAACTCTTTGCTTTCACAGACAACATGACTATCTATAGAAAATCCCAAGTAATCTGTAAAGCCTACTAGAACTCATAAAACTTTATCTAAGTCACAAAATATAAGATCAAAACACAAAATTGTATTTCCATATAATAGCAATAAATAATTACAGCTCAAATTAGTTTTTAAAATATCATTTATAATAGCACCTCCCAAAAATGAAAAGAAATACTAAAGTACAGATCTAACAAAATATGAGCAGGATCTGTATTCTGAATACCATAAGATATTAATAAAATAAATCAAAGAAGACCTAAATAAGTGAAGAGATATAGCTGGTTCATGGGCTGGAAGACTCAGTATTGTAATATTATATTGGAATATTATACATTATTATAATGTCATAATTGTATTACAAGTGCATTGCATTATATTGCAAGTGTATTATAATCTTATAGTAATTATACAATACTTTCATATTGTACAATATTGTGTTTTAATGTTGGATAATATTATAAAGAAAAGACTATAAAGACTCAAAATTGATCTACAGATTCATTGCAATTCCAATGAAAATCCAAGCTGGCTACATGGTTTGTTTATTTGTTCATTTTTGGAGGAAGGGTAAATATTGGAAAGCTGTTTAATGTAATGGAAAGACAAAGGAACTAGAATAGCCAAAATAATTTTGAAAAAGAAAAACAAAGTTAAGGACTCACAATACCTAGTTTCAAGACTTACTATAAAGTCAAGAGTAATAAAGAGAATGTGTTATTAGTGAAAATATATACACAATGGTAAGCAGTAAAGAAGTCTAGAAATAAATCCACACATATATAATCAACTGGCTTTTTAGAAAAGGACAAAGGCAATTCCATGATGTTAGAAAAGCCGCACATCCTAATGAGAAGGATTTATAAGCCTGGACATAAACCTGTGTGCAAATGTTTATAGCAGCTTTATTAAAAATGAACAAAAACAGCCATTCTTCAACTTGTGAATGAATAAACGAACCATGTGACATCTATATAATGGAAACTGTTTGGCAATAAAATGGGACAAACTTGATTCGCACAAAAACATGGATGAATCTTAAATGCATCTTCTAAGGCAAAACAACAGAAACTGAAAGCAAATTCATGGTTGGCAAAAAGGTTGGATGTGGAGAGGGGCCGACTGCAAAGAGGCAGAATGAGAGATGGTGATGATGAAAATGTTGCAAATTATGACTTTGATGATGGAAACACGACTCTACAGATTTACCAAAAACCACAGAACTGTCCATCACAAACAGTAATATTTTTAACCATATGTCAGTTAGAGAAAATCAACAGGAAATGGGTTGAATCCAAAATGGAAAAACCATAACAATTGAACATCACCAGTAATAAGACATATCAACAGCCTGTTTTTCCTGATAGATTCACAGGGAAGGGCACACTGTATCTGTGCTATTCTTACCAAAAATGCATAACCTCAATCAAATCATGGGAAAATATCAGGTAAACCCAAAACAACGTTATGTTTTACGTAATATATGACCAGTGCGTTTCAAAAGTGTCAAGATCACAAAACACAAAGACTAACAAGCTCTCACAGATTATTGGAGACTAAGGAGAAAAAACAATTAACTACAATGTGAGGTCCTGGGTTGGATCTCAGAAAACTAGAAACAAGGATGATAGTGGAAAAATTGATGAAATCTGAATAAAGTCCACAGTTTAGGTAATAGCATTGTTACTAATTATAATTTCTTTATTTTGATAATTTTTCTAAGTTTATATGAAAGGTTAAAATCAGACGAATCTGGGCAAAAGGAATGCAGAAACTTTCTGTACTATTTTTGCAAACCTGTAAGACTACAATTATTTTAAATTATTATGTTTTTATTAAAAAATTTAAATATATTCTGAAGCTGTACTTAGTTTTACTTTAAAGTTCACTAGACTTCAGTACCAACACAATTGGCATATTGATATATATATAATTGTTCTGAGGAAAGCTTGTTTGATTTGGTGATTTTCTGTATTTTTACTAAGAAATGGAAGTATTTCCATTTCAAGTAAATTGGTACAAGAGCCAAATTCAGTGAGAATGATATTAATTTTCCCCCAGAAACCAACAGAGCCTCAGAAGAGTAGACAAAAGTTTGGGAACTCTTTTGAGAGTTTCCTAAAATCAGACTTTTATAATGGCACAAATGCTTTGGATAAGGATTCTTTGTATCCTTTCTCAAAGGACTTTTTGCTTATTAACTTAGGGAAGTGAGGGCAAGCATTTTTTTTTTTGGAGAAGTCACAGTACATTTACAACACAGCTTTCAACATCATTGGTAGGAATTTGTAATCTTGAAAAATGCATGGAAGTCTCAATGCACTTTATAAAGGTCTTTGGGAGACAATATAATGGAATTCTTAACACAGTCCAATCAGAGTCTATCTCTTACTTATGGGCATGTATGTGTACTGTGGCAAATATTTTGGTATCCTGGGTATCTTTAGTTCAATCCCCAGAATATTAAACAATTCCCAGGCTTCGATTTTCTGTAAATGTTCAAGATCATCTAATAGCAATGATGTGAACTCCTCTGACAGACAGGTAATAAAAATTATGCTAATGAATTTGTAGTATAAAATCTCTCTAGGTGGTCTTTATTCTTGTTGAATCTTTAACTCATTTTCCTAAATATTTAAACAAGTCACTTTTATAACTCTACAGACCCTACTAAGAAATTGGCATCTCTGACCTGATCTGCAGATATTCTTGAGCTTCTTTCTCTTTATTGGGTTGGCCTGTTATATTGTGTTATGCAGAAATGACCAGTATTTCTATTAACAGCTACTCCTTTAATTATTCTCCCAAGTATTGATGAAGGTCACTAGTGAAATCTTTCTCTGGCCTTCAAAGTGTTATATTTGGTTCTGTGTAGAAAGATTGTTGAAGAGTATCAATTTCAAGTTCACATTATAATGATCTGGCCAAGTAGTATTTTTTTAAATCTCCAAAATTAGAAATGCCCATCTCTTACATTACAAGCAGCCACATTCTCAAAAGGCTCTTAAGATCAACAATGAGACATGAGCAAGGAGAGGTAAGGCTGGTAATACATATCATTTCAATTATATCAGAACTGTTTTAATGCCTTAGCTTTAAGGACCCCCCAATCAGCAAGCACCACAACATGAGTCTTTTTGGTGACTCCTATTTTATCTCCTTTGCCTAGAAAGTATATCTACACATGAATTTAGAAAACAGGATAGGCCTCAATCACTTCAGCTACATGCAAACCAAATTCTTTTACTCACAGAGTCTCAAAAGTTTCTGAGCGGAGATTTTATGCAACTGTTGGTTTAAAATGCACTAAAGAATTTATACTTTCATTTTCTGGAGCGTTCTTTTTAATCAAGATCTTATGCTTGATACTAGAATACCTACTGGGATAGAAAAAAAGTAGATTGAAAAGCAAACATTGAATCACTATACTTTTTTACATGAAATACATATCAAGATTAATTATAACTTAAAAACTTCATCTGCAACTGCAGCAACTCAGAGAAATAGGACACTAATAGCATCACTGATTCCAGCATAGACAGCATAACAATAATTCTAGAGAAAATCTAGTGCCGTAGAAGGCAATCCTCATTAGCTGTTTGTCATGGCAGGTTACATCCCATGCTGTCAGGTCTCCTTGAATACTCACTTACAACTGAAACCCAGAAGTTGCCCAGCAAAAGGGAGAACATGTTCAGCTTTGTAAAGGTAACTTCCATTTGCAAACAATAAACCCTAATCATATAATATTTAGCAGGATTTTACTATAAATTCAATTCTAATTATATTCAATGCAAGATTCAATTTTGTTTCATATTCTATGTTGTTTGTTTTTCACTTAAATTAGAGCCTCTGTTCCCAGGGGTGTTATATCTTCAGTAATCTCGTACCTCAAAATGGCTACCTCTGACCATCTCAGCTTCAGCAAATCTCTTGAACTCTTTCTTGAATGATCGATCTTCAGCAAACGCATAACACCTGCTAAGAAGACCTTTTTCTTCTAATATTTAAATCCAAATATTCAATTTATTTAAAAGAGAACTTTATATGTGCCTAAATATTTACCTTCAAATTACCAAAGAGAAAAAATGGTAAAGGTTATTTACTCATCAGGAAAGCTTTTGAGTCACCAATACATTTTCAGAAAACTTTTAATGATGTTTAATACAGGAAAATGCTTTTTTTCTGAAACTTCAAAACCCGGTTCACATGAAACTACCCTATGATTAAAATAATCTCTAAACTTGTAAGCAAGAATCTATTTAACCTACAAGTCCATTTCTTTTCTCCCTATTTTCTAATCAAATTCTAAAATGTTGTGCAAAGATACAGTGAAAATATCTACTGCTTTGCGAGCAGTCTCGTTCAATAACATGCAGACCTACAATATCCCTCTCATATGCATTTTAAACTTAGAAAAATCTGACTTCTGAACCAACAGTTCCAGTTTGAATTTTGAGATAAACAGTAGTAATCCCTGGACTTTAAAACCTAGTATTTAGGAAATGTGGGTGAACTAATGGAATTAACCCAAAGGTATAAAGAAACTTGAAACATGCTGATGGAGACCCCTAAAGTAGAGGGCACATACGTATGCAGGCACTCCATTTCTGAGCCTTCTTAATTAATCTACTATTTTCTCCAGAGCTGGGATTTTCTACTTTTAATGCAATAGCAAAATAACAATTCAGCATGTTCCCAGAGTACAAACAAGGATTGTGCTGATGTAATATTTACAACTGCATCTTCTCTGTGTTCTTCTTTTATCTCTTCCTCAGCTCTGGGTCTTTTATCAGTCAGTCAGCTAAGGTCAGACTCACCTCAATGGCTCAGCACACCAGTCTTGTTTCCATTACATTTGGAGGCAAAAAATCTGAATCTTTACAATGCTGACCTTATTGTTTTACACGCTATTGATTATGGCTATCAAATTTCAACAGTTCACTGGGGTCAGTCTCTGGAAAAAGAAAAGGCAGAAAGAGAAGCCACATTCCTCTCCCTCTTCTGACTGCACTGACTTCTCCATTAGTTAGATTTTGGTGTAATTAGAATGAATCACTGCCAGACGCAGCTCCTGTCTATTCTAGACTGCCACTCTTGATTCACCTAGATTTTTGGCCATACATCAGAGAACACATCTGGTATGTAATGAGGAATGTACAGAGTGGAAAGGGGAGGTCAGCAAGAAGTGAATGGGCCCTCTCTAGGAATGATTATAGAGTTACTGACACACAAATAAATGGCATGTATCACAATCCACAACTCTTAGGAAGTGTAAATCTCATATTTGACATACCCTTTGGCAAGAGATAGACTTTATGAATCTTTTTCACATCACTAGAGCAGTTTTATACAAGGATACCCTGTCCTGACATAATTCTCAACCTCAAATGCTTTTATCTATCAGGAATATATTTTTTCACTGTAATTTTTTTCAATACATTAGGCCTTCAATATAATAATCATTACACCACAGTACTTTTGCTTCATATATTATTTTCTCCCCTTGACTACTTTCTTTCTAATCTTGTGATTCCTTTAATAATATTACCATTTATTGAATGCTCACAATATTCTGGCACTGTGCTAAGTGATTTAGTTAGTTATCTCATTTAAACCTCAACAATACTGAGGTAGTTCTGTTATTGTCTTTACTTCATGGATGAGAAGGCTGAGATAAAGCAAGCTTAAGTGATTTTGATGACGATCACATAAAAATTAAGTGGTAGAAATCAGACTTGAACCCAGGAAATACATCTCTGAACCTATAAGCTTAACCACTGTGCCAGATTGGCTCCTTTTCATTAAAGGAACAAGTGAATGAACTAGCCAACTACCCACCCACCAACTCTGTGCCTGTCTCTTTGCTTGATACTGAGAATACAAAGGTGACTCTCTCATTGTCCCAATTCTTAAGTACATCACAGAATAACAACATGTGCCAAAATAGCTTCATTATAAGAATATAACTAGAATAAAATAGCTAACATTCGTCGCTTATTATGTGCCAGATATTGTTTGAAATGCTTGACCTACCTTATCTAATATAAACCTGATAACTCCAAGGTAGGTACTATTGTGATCCCCATTTCATAGATAAGAAAAGCCAAACACAGGAAAGTGTGGATGCTTGGAAAAGACAGCCAGCTATGATGGGGTAGATCTGAGATACAAAGTCAGGTGGAAAGAGCCACAAGATATGCAGATAGTGGGCTAGATTTTGTAAAGGAAAATGTGTCTCTTCAGTTAAAAAAAAAATCAGAGAAGTCTTCATAGCAGTGATGGCATTTGATCAAGACCTTGAATCATAAGAAAAGGCAATAAAATGAGCTAAGACATTCATGTAGAAAAACCCAGGGCTTATATATATATATATACTGAGAATAGTAAATAGTTCAGAGGAAACCATGACTGAGTGTATGATTAATAAAGACCATACTATGTATATTTCCATCCTCAGATTATCCTTGAATCGTTGCTACTATATAACATAATGGTAAGTGGGCTACAGAATTTAAGTTGTAACTCACCTACAAAAACAGAGGGAAACATGCTTTTGAAAAACTATTAAACACATTTTTCACATTAGAGCTTGATTCTAACATGCATTTTAGTGACATGGCTATCCAGTGTCTTCCAGTCATCGTCATTGTCACTGGTATACTCTTGGGACAGATTTTCTTGCCACAGTTTTTATTATGCACCATATCAGTCAAGGTCCCAACAAAAAATAAATGGCGCAGTCAAAATGGGATGGCTTGAGAAGAGTTTGTTTTCATAAAAACTATTATAAAGTTGTGGGTAGAGTGTGGAGGAACCACTAGGGACAGTGCAGAAACCTGGACTAACAGCAATGGAGTATTCCATCCCCCTTTGCATAAAGGCATGAGGAAAGGGAGAGGTGAAGAACCCAGAATGAAGAAGAGCCAGTAGAGGAGGCGACCCTGAGGACAACAGTGACCTTCAGTGGAAGGAAACAGACACTTGAAAGGAGCCAAGGGAATAAGGGAACACCTGATTTTTCCCCCACCTTTAAACCTAGGTGTTTGGGACTGGACTTCCTATTGGCCTAAGCAAACCAGAAACCATATGGCATAAGCACCATGGTTGTTGTCTCTGTAAGTCAGCAGGTCAGAAGGGCAGAAGGAAGATATTAGTACATCTACATACAATTTTGTTCTGCACATTGTCAGCTTTTCAGGAATAAATGATTTAAATCATCATTAAAATATGCCCCTGACTCATATGGAATCTTTTAGATTGTTATAGAAGATCACTTGAACTTAGTAAATACACCTTAACAAATGACTTTTTATACTTTCAGAGTAAATATACGCCCCAGGTACTCAGATATTCAAGTAATTATGTTGTAACTCTTGATTCAGACAAAAGAAACTCTCTGGGGACTGTGGTGGGGTGGGGGGAGGGGGGAGGGATAGCATTGGGAGATATACCTAATGCTAGATGACAAGTTAGTGGGTGCAGCGCACCAGCATGGCACATGTATACATATGTAACTAACCTGCACATTGTGCACATGTACCCTAAAACTTAAAGTATAATTAAAAAAAAAGAAAAGTCATTTGGTATTTATTTTAATGGTTTGAAGGGTTTTTGAAATAGGTTGAAACAGAGTTTTACATGAAAACTTCCGTTTAGGTCAGTGAATTATAAACTTGGTTACACAATGAAATCACCTGGGAAGCTTTCGAAATTACTGATGCCTGGGACCCAGGCCTGGAAAGTCTGTTCCAACTGGTCTGAATTCTAGCCTGGGCAACAGAAGTTCTAGATGTTCCCCAGTAGAGTCTAATGTGCAATCAAGACTGAGAGCCACTGATTTAGTCCATAATGATAACTAACAGGTGGTCTTCTTATCAGCCTTTTACAATATGATCTTATTGTTCCTGTTTACTCAGTAAGATATTTGTCCTCTTCAAAATTAATCATAAGGCAATTAACCGTATGGTTAGTTAACTGAACCATTTAATAAATTAAAATTACTGCATGAACCTTGCCAGTTTTCCTTTATTTACTCTCCATGTCAACATCATCTGAATCAAGCAATTATATTGTACATGGATAGCCTACATTTTATCTCAAAGTTGCTAAGGAAACAAGTTATATATTTATATAATGCTAATCTGAAGAGGAACCAGTAAATGTTATTGCAAATATTAACATTTATTTTGTAGTTTTTTCTTTTGAAAAACTCAGCTGCAAGCAGATCTCACAAAATGTTTTATTGACTATAGGAGCATTTTTCCTGCATTGACAATGCAGTCCCATCTAGCACACTTCATCACTGCTAGATAAGGTTCCATCTAGCAGCAGTACAGCATAGAAGTTAGAAGCTGGACTCTGAGTTTGAATCTGACTCCATCGCTTTCCAGCCATGCAATTTTTGCCAAGTCACTTTTCTGCTTCTGTAAAGCTAAAATAATAACGCTCACCTCACAGGGTTATTAAGAGAATTACCAGAGTTGATATGGATAAAAGCACACAGCACAGTATCTAGCCCATAGGAAGAGTTATATGTGTTAGCCATTATTAACAGCCATGCAACCTTGGGTGACTTATGTGCTAGGAAAATGTCTTTTTCTCCAATAGAAATTTCCCCTCAGTGATACATCAGCTTACCAATTAGGCTTTAGTTAACATGCAAAGGTCATTCATACAGCTAATTCTTGGCTTTAGAAAGTATATGAAAAAAATCAATAAATACACAATTAAAAAGAAAAGGAATTAGAGTTTTCATATTTCCATTTCCATCTCTCTTAGGAGCCTTCTTGATAAATACTCATTGATACTGCAATGAATAAAGGGAAGGATTTGGAGATCACACCTGCCAAAAAAAGGCAGAAAATGGGGAGAAAGTTCACCTAAGTTCTCTACAATGTAAAAGAATAAAGTTAATTTCTAATCAAGTATTTAGTTGAATGAGGGTGATTCAAAAATTGCCTTGGTTATATTGAGCTGAAGGTTTTCTCTTTGACAGGGGACAAGTTCCTGCCCCATCTGCATTCTGGTGGTTCATATTGTTCTTACCTAATGAGATATAAAATATCTCCTAAATATTGACACTGTAGAGGCATGCTTCACTCAGCATGAAGGTTTGAGACATCAAGGATACCTTGAGCATCCTCAGATTCCTACAACTTGTCAGACAAATTAGCACCTTTTCAACCAAGGGTAAAATTGAGTTTCACATTTCTTCCTGGTGGGGAGAAAAGAATGAAGGAGAAAATCACTCCGGTTTAATACTCCCTTTGTTAAGACAAATACAGAGAGCCTTATCAACTCTGTACAGCTCTCCCTGACCTCCTGATTTTTAATTCATTGGTTTTAAATGATCCTTGACAGTTAAGATCCTTTTGTCAGTGCCTCTGTGCTTACTGCAGAAGACAGACACTGTGGCTTTTATTAGTCAAGCTATTTCTCTTTTTATGAAATTTAACAAACTAGTCTTAAAGAAAAATTAACAGTTTGTTAATAGATGCTGACAAATAGATTTTTAAATTTTTTAAAATTGTATAGGCATTTAAAAAATTTACTTGAGTCCAGTTTATGAGCTGAGTTAACCACTTTAAGAAGTGAGAGGATGACACTAACAGCTTTAAAATTCCTCTGGGGAAGCTTCAGAAAAATGCTATCCTGTAATTCTGAATAAAATGCACCATGTTCGTTCTTCCTTTCTTTTTCCTACAAATAACTTTTAATTTCATAAAGTGGAAAGAAATACATGAAAAATGCCTTGAAAAATATTGTTTGTTATTGTCATTGTTGTAAAACCATATCTTTATCTTTCTAGAGCTTAATAATATTGAACCCCAAAGCTCTAGAAGAACTTCAAAAAAATTTCCCCCAGAAAAAGAATCTCTTTGTGGCAAATTAACCCCCAAACATCCAACAATTAATGAACTTAAAAAAAAATCCAACTACTGGGTATCTACCCAAAGGAAAAGAAATGATTATATCAAAAATATATTTGTACTCGTATGTTTATTGCAGTACTATTTGCAATAGCAAAGACATGGAACCAACCTAACATTAACAGATTATTGGGTTTTTAAAATGTGGTATACATACACAAAGGAATTGTACTCAGCCATAAAAAAAGAATATGATCATGTCTTTGGCAGCAACATGGACAGAACTGGAGGCCATTAAGTGAAATAGGTCAGAAACAGAAAGTCAAATACTTCATGTTCTTATTTATAAGTGGGAACTAAATAATGTGTGCACATGAATATAGAGTGTGGAATAAATAATAGACATTGGAAACACAGAAGAGTGGAGAGGAGGGGTGAGAAATTACCTAAAGGGTACAATGTACACTGTTCAGATGATGGTTACACTAAAAGCCCAGACTTCACCACTATTTAATATACCTATGTAACAAAACTGCAGTTGTACCCCCTAAATATATACAAATTTTTTAAAAGCTGGCATAAACAGGGAGGACATGACAGGAGGTATTTCTCTGAAACACAGTTTGGTCAGTTTGCTCTGGGGGAAGAAGAATGAGTTGTCACTACAATCAGTATCTATTCTCACAAAAACAGTTTTTTCAGTGGGACCCAAAACTATCAAAGCTAGTAGGATAATGGACAAAACACAGAAGAGGCCAAAGAGATGAGAAAAGAAAAATCACAGAATTATAGAACTAGAAGACGTCTGAGACTTCATCTGAGAGATCATCTCCTCTAGTTCCCTCATTTTTCAGACAATAGGAAATTAGATCCATTTAGTGGATTTCCCATAGTCACATTCTTACTTCAGCTGCCAAAACAATATCATTTCATGTATCAGCAATGCTTCTGGGATTGGCTGCAACAACAAGGACACCACTAGTTGCAGTAAAACAGTATATGTACATCAGTAGTGGGTGTTCCAAACCACAGACCCTGGCAGAGAAGACAAGCAGTGTCAGAGCACCAGAACATGCAACAGCTCTGTGGAGAAGGGCTCCTCAGTGAGGGAGGAGGATGGAGGGTCGCTTTGCTGCCTATAGCTTCTGGAGTATCCGTGAGCTACTTTAAAGACATACATTACTTAGAAGACAGCTACTTCACTGCCCAGGAAATTTAACTGTATTCTTGCCATCTTTCTGCCCTCCTACTGAGTTCCCTGATTGATTTTATTCAGATGATAAAATACAGCATTAGGAGAGATCACCTGCGAAATTTAATTCATCACACAGATGCTGGAAATGATTGACTTTATTATACTCTTAAAAAGGAACTTTATATAGAAAGATCATTACCAACCACTACAAAAACACACTTAAGTACACAGACCAATGACACTATAAAGCAACCACACAAACAATAACCAACAATAACCAAAATATGGTTACAATAATATGCAGCTAACAAAATATGTCAGCTGCATAATAACTAGCTAATGCAAAACAATGGGATGAAATCCACCCATATCAATACTAACCTTGAATGTAAATGGGCTAAATGCCCCATTTAAAAGGCACAGAGTTGCAAGCTGGATAAAGAAGCAAGACCCAATGGTATGCTGCCTGCAAGAAACCCATCTTGCATGCAATGACACACATCAGCTCAAAATAAAGCGGTGGAGAAAAATCTACCAAGCAAATGGAAAACAGAAAAAAGCAAGGGTTGCAATCTTAACGTCAGACAAAGCAGACTTTACACCAAAAAAGGTTAAAAAATACAATGCATTACATAATGGTAAAGGATTCAATTCAACAAGAAGACCTGACTATCCTAAGTATATATGCACCCAACACAGGAGCACCCAGATTCATAAAGCAAGTTCTTAGAGACCTTCAAAAAGACTTAGACTACCACACAATAATAGAGGGAGACTTCAATGCCCTACAGAGAGTATTAGACAGACTATCAAAACAGAAAATTAACAAAGATATTCAAGACCTAAATTCAGCACTGTATCAAATGGACCTGGTAGACACCTAGAGAATTCTTCACCCAAAAACAACAGAATATACATTCTTCTCATTGATGCATGGCACATACTCAAAAATCAACAACATAATCAGATAAAAAACACTCCTCAGCAAATGCAAAAGAACTGAAATCATAACAGCCACTCTGTTGGACCACAGTGCAATAAAATTAGAAAACAAGACTAAGAAATTTACTCAAAATCATATAATTACATAGAAATTGAATAGCTTGCTCCTGATTGACTTCTGAGCAAATAATGCAATTTAGGCAGAAATCAAGAAGTTCTTTGAAACTAATGAGAACAAAGATACAAATACCAGAATCCCTGGGATGCAGCCAAGGCAGTGTTAAGAGGAAAATTTATAGCACTAAATGTCCACATCAAAAAGTTAGAAAGATCTCAAGTTAACAACCTAACATCACAACTAAAAGGACTAGAAAAACAAGAGTAAATGAACCTTAAATCTAGCAGAAGACAAGAAATAACCAAAATTAGAGCTGAACTAAAGGAGATTGAGACACCAAAAAAACCATTCAAAAGATCAACAAATACAAGAGTTGTGGGGTTTTTTTTGAAAAAAATTAATAAAATAAGCCACTAGCTAGACTAATAAATAAGAAAAGACAGAAGGTCCAAGTGAAAACAATTAGAAATGACAATGGGATATTACCACCAACTCCACAGAAATACAAATAATTGGCTGGGTGTGGTGGCTCACGCCTGTAATCCCGACACTTTGGGAGGCTGAGGTGGGCGCATCGCCTCAGGTCAGGAGTTCGAGACTAGCCTGGCTAACATGGTGAAAACATGTCTTTACTGAAAATACAAAAATTAGCAGGTTGTGGTGGTGGGCGCTTGTAATCCCAGCTACTCAGGAGGCTGAACCAGGAGAATCACTTGAACCCAGGAGGTGGAGGCTGCAGTGAGCCAGATCATGCCACTGCATTCCAGCCTGGGTGACTGAGTGAGACTTGGTTTCAAAAAAGAAAAAAAAAAGGAAAAAAGAAATGCAAATAATAATCAGAGAATATTACGAACACTTTATGCACACAAAATAGAAAATCTGGAAGAAATGGTTAAATTCCTGGATACACATACCATCCCAAAACTGAGCCAGAAAGAAATTGAATCCCTGAACAGACCAATAATGAGCTCCAAAATTGAATCAGTAATATATAGCCTATCAACCAATACAAGCCCAGGACCAGATGGATTCACTGCCAAATTCTACCAGATGTACAAAGAACTGGTACCATTCCTACTGAAACTATTTCAAAAAATTAAAGAGAAGGGATTCCTCCCCAGTTCATTCTACAAAGCCAGCATCATCCTGACACCAAAACTTGGCAAAGACATAACTAAAAAAGAAAACTTCATTCCAATATCCTTGATGAATATCAATGCAAAAATCCTCAACAAAATACTGGCAAACCAAATCCAGCAGCACATCAAAAAACATGTCCACCATGATGAAGGAGACTTCATCGCTGGGATGCAAGGTTGGTTCCACATATGCAAATCAATAAACATGATTCCTCAAATAAACAGAACTAAAGGCAAAAATGACATGATCATCTCAATAGATACAGAAAAGGCTTTTGATAAAATTCAACTTCGTTTTATGTTAAAAACTCTCAATAAACTAGATACTGAAGGAACATACCTCAAAATAATAAGAGCCATCTATGACAAACTCACAGCCAACATTATACTGAGTGGGTAAAAGCTGGAAGCATTCCCCTGGAAAGCCAGCACAAAACAAGGATGCCCCCTCTCATATTCAACATGATATTGGAAGTCCTAGCCAGAGCAATCAGGCAAGACAAAGAAATAAAGGGCATCCAAATAGGAAGAGAGGGAGTCAAACTATCTGTTTTCAGACTACATGATTCTATATCTAGAAAACCCGAATCTCAACCCAAAAGCTCCTTAAGCTGATAAACAACTTTAGTAAAGGCTCAGGATACAAAATCAATGTACAAAAGTCACCAGCATTCCTATGCACCAACAACCATCAAGCCAAGAGCCAACTCAAGAATGCAATCCCATTCACAACTGCCACAGAAAGAATAAAATGCCTAGGAATACAGCTAACCAGAGAGGTGAAGGATCTCTACAATGAGAACTACAAAACACTGCTCAAAGAAATCAGAGATGACACAAGCCAATGGAAAAACATTCCATGCTCATGAATAAAAAGAATCAATATCATTAAAATGGCCATACTGGCCAAAACAATTTATAGATTCAATGCTATTCCTATCAAACTACCAATAACATCCTTCATTGAACTAGAAAAAAAACTATTTTAAAATTAATATGGAACCAAAAAAGAGCTCAAATAGCCAAGTCAATCCTAAGCAAAAAGAATAAAGCTGGAGGCATCATGCTACCCAACTTCAAACAATACTACAGGGCTACAGTAACCAAAACAGCATGATACTGGTTTTATAAAAAGAAAAAACAGACACATAGAACAATGGAACAGGATAGAGAGTCCAGAAATAAGGCCACACACCTACAAATCTGTTTTTTGACAAAGTTGACAAAAACAAGCAATGGAGAAATGACTCTCTATTCAATAAATGGTGCTGGGGTAACTGGCGACTGTATGCAGAAGATTGAAATTGGACCCTTTCCTTACACCATATACAAAAATCTACTCAACATGGATCAAAGACTTAAATATAAAACCCAAAAACAATAAAAGCCCTGGAAGACAACCTAGGCAATACCATTCTGGACACAGGAATGGGCAAAGATTTCATAACAAAGATGCCAAAAGCAATTGCAACAAAGGAAAAATTGACAAATTGTATCTAATTAAACTAAAGAGCTTCTGCACAGCAAAAGAAACTATCAACAGAGTAAACAGACAACCTACAGAATGAAAGAAAATTTTTTCAAACTATACATCTAACAAAGGTCTAATATCCAGCATCTATAAGAAACTTAAACAACTCTACAAGAAAAACAAAACAAAACAAAACATAAAAGTGTGGTCAAGGACATGAACAGACACTTTTCAAAAGAAGACATACATGTGGCCAACCAGCATATGAAAGAAAGTGCAAGATCACTGATGATTAAATAAATGCAAATCAA
Source organism: Gorilla gorilla gorilla (assembly GCF_029281585.2). Classification (NCBI taxonomy): domain Eukaryota; kingdom Metazoa; phylum Chordata; class Mammalia; order Primates; family Hominidae; genus Gorilla; species Gorilla gorilla. The sequence goes on along the minus strand of NC_073224.2, from coordinate 57,043,394 downwards.
AACCACAATAAGATACCAACTCACACGAGTCAAAATGGCTATTATTAAAAAGTCAAAAAATAACAGATGCCTGCAAGGTTGTGGGAGAAAAAAGAATGCTTATACTCTGTTGGTGCAAGTGTAAATTAGGACAACCATTATGGAAAAGAGTATGGCAATTCCTCAAAGACCTAAAAACAGAAATGTCATTTGACCTAGCAATTCCATTGCTAAGTATATACCCAAAGGGATATAAATTGTCCTGTCATAAAGACCCATACACAAGTATGTTCAATGCAGCACTATTCACAATAGTAAAGACATGGAATCAACCTGAACACCCATCAATGGTAGATTGGATTTAAAAAAAATGTGATACGTATACACCATGGAATACTATGCAGCCTTAAAAAAAGAATGAGATCATGTCCTTTTCAGGAACATTAATGGAGCTGGAGGTCATTATCCTTATCAGACTTACACAGGAACAGAAACCAAATACTGCATGTTCTCACTTACAAATGGGAGCTAAATGATGAGAACACATGGACTCATAGAGGGGAACAACACACACTGAGGCCCACTACTGGGGGGTGGAGGGTGGAAGGAGGGAGAGGATCATGAAAAATAATTAATGCATACTAGGCTTAATACCTGAGTGGCAAAATAATCTGTACAACAAACCCCTGTTATGCGAATTTTCCATATACCACAAACCTGCACATGTACCCCTGAGCTTAAAATAAAAGTTAAAAAAATTAAAAGGAGAATCTTCAACATGGAGTAAAAAGATTGTAATTTTTGTAATTTGCAATTCAAATGAAACCAACATGTACTGGGTGCTTACTTTATGCCAGGAATGGTGCTAAGAGTTTTCATTCAGAGTATTTTATGCCACCTGCAGAATAACACTGTGTCAGTCTTATTATTACCCAGAAGAAGTCTGGTGAAGTCCAGTAATACATCAAAAGTCATGCACAAAACAAGTCAGTGAACTGGAATTTTCTCCCCCAGATCTTCTACCGTGAGTCCAGAGCTTCTCTACAATGTTATACTGAAGAGGAATATGGAATAAACAAGAGTATATTAACTATGAAGTAAGGTAGTTCTGGATCCAAATCTGGGTTTGAAACTCACTAACCACAAGACCATGGGTTAGCAACTTAACCTCTCTATTTTCCTGTGTCCTCTTTATAAAACAGGGAAAATACAACCTATCTTAAAGAGCTGTTCTAAGGATTATATTACTTTAATTACGTGACTTAAGGCAACTAATATAGCAAAATATCTGGCAGGTAAATTTTGGGCCATTTTGTTAATTACACTTAAAAACTCTAGCACTGAAAACAGTATTTAGCATTTAGTATGTGCTCAATAAATCTTTGTGAAACGAATGAAAATAAAATCATCTAGCATACAATAAGAGCTCAATAAATGACAACTATTGTTATATAAAGGGTGGAGAAAATTTGCTTTGATGTCCTCCTGTTTGCAGAAATATCTTCTCCTGACAATAAATAACTTAAAGGTTTTTTGTTGTTGTTGTTGTTTTTTTTTTTGAGATGGAGTCTTGCTCTGCCACCCAGGCTGCAGTGCAGTGGCATGATCTCGGCTCACTGCAAGCTCCATCTCCCAGGTTCATGCCATTCTCCTGCCTCAGCCTCCTGAGTAGCTGGGACCACAGGCACCCGCCACCACTCCTGGCTAATGTTTTATTTTTTTATTTTTTTTATTTTTAATAGAGATGGAGTGTTAGTCTGGATGGTCTTGATCTCCTGACCTAATGATCCACCCACCTCAGCCTCCCAAAGTGCTGGGATTACAGGCATGAGCCACTGTGCCTGGCCAACTTAAAAGTTTTAAAATTAATTCTTTTCTAACAGACAGTTAGAAGGAAATGGGGAAAAAAATATCCTATTCTCAACATTTACCAAAAAGTGGAAGCAGGACAGAAGACTGTGTCTGAGTTGACAGTGAGGTGGTGAAATTGAAACTATTTTGCTAGTAATATGGTTATTCCAGATAGCATTTGGAAAGGTCCTAACAAAAAAGAAATTTATAGCAAAATAAAGGATGATTTCTAGACACTGGAAAAAGCAATTGGAACAAAGGGGCTTAAGTAATCAACTCACAAAATCATTTAACAGAAGGGTAGTGGTGCAATATTGACCAACACACTCACCATTCATTCAGTCATTCATTCATCTACAATGCTAATTAATCTAGACCAACCCTACTTTACATGACACTGTTAGAACCTGAAAATGCAATATGAAAAGCATGGCTCTCTTATTAAATTATCCAGTAATCCAATAAGAGAGACAAGGAGCCAATAACACCTCAGCCAGCTGGAAAAATGCAGGAAAGCTACCCCAGAGAAAGCAATGTACACACTAAATTTTGAAAGATAAGTAACTTTTCAAGGGAACAAACTAGGAGTTTGCAAACTGGCAAAGAAATACATTATAAGAGAAGTCAGCCTGTGCATACAACTACAAATAAGTCCAAAAGCTGAAAGCTAACATTGGAGGAGCTACTGGACAGAGATGAGTTTAACCAGTTATACAAGGTCTACACATAAACAGATGAGCATATGGATATGGCTCATCTATATTAAGGAGGTAGTCTGCTGTACTCAGTCTACCAACCTAAATGTTAATCTCATTCAGAAACACCCTCAGAGACACACCCAGAACAACGTTAGATTAAATGTGTGATCACCCTGTGGTCCCGTTAAGTTAACACATAAGAGACAGACCAATGTGGATTGGAATAGTGAACTTAACCCACACCTTAAATAGTGGGCAGTATTAGGATAGGAATGGAGGTGCTTAGAGAGAACAGAAGGGATTGAGTCAAGGTAGAAGAGATCAACAACAGCCGCAAAACTCTAGAGGCTTAAGCAGAAGGTTTAAGATGAGCAGTGTTGACACACAGCAATTGGTAGGGTGATATCATCCATTTGAAAGTGAAATTTTAGAGTGATGGGCTGTGTGCCATGCTCTATAGATTTTGCTCTATATAGATGTGGGATACTTGACAAGGATTATTGTGATAACTAATTCAGGTTAAAGTTTTAGCACTACCTGAGTACACAGTAAGAAATACATAAATGATTTTGATTGGGATTTTTGGCCCCTTTCTTTTCTTCATCTCCTTTATTCCATCAGCTACCTAGCAACAGTCATTTTTCTTGGATTTTTCCTCTTTCTTAACCACTTTCTTTCCTTCTAAGATATCATGTCTTGTCTGAATCACTGTTAATATTGTCTTTAACCAGTTTCCATTTCTCAATCCGCTCAAATTCATACTACCACCAGATTGATATTCAAAATCATCACTCATTTTGAGTCATTTTTAAAACTCCTAACATTAAATCCCATTGCTTTTCACATCATTACATCGCATTTCAGCTCACTACTCTAAAATTTCACTCTCTAATGGGTGATACTACCCTATCTCTTGCTGTGTGCCAACACTGCTCATCTCAAACCCTCTGCTTTAGCCTCTAGAGTTTTGCTGCTGTTGTTGATCTCTTCTACTTTGACTCAATTCCTCCTCTTCTCTCTAAGTACCTCCACTCCTATTCTAATATTGCCAACTCTTTAAGGCTAAGGTCAGTTTCACTATTCCAATCCACATTGGTCTGCCTCTTATGTGTTAACTTGACTGGACCACATGGTGCCCACACATTTGATCTAACATTATTCTGGGTGTGTCTCTGAGGGGGATGAGATTAACATCTGGATTGGTAGACTGAGTACAGCAGATTGCCTTCCTAATTACTGATGAGCCTTATCCATTCAACTGAAGGCCCTAATAGAAGAAAAAGGTGAATAAGAAAGAATTCCTCCTGCCTGACTTGCTTGAGTTACAAATTGGCCTTTTCTGGCTTGCAGAGTTAGAAACATTGGCTCTTCTTGGATCTCGAGTCTGCCAGCTTTCAGCTCTCCTAGTTCTTCAGACTCTGACTGAAACTTTTACCATTGGCTCTCCTCCTGCATGCCCAGCTTGCCAACTGCAGATCTTTTTGGTTGTTGTTATAGACAACAGACTGGTCTTGAATGCCTGAGCTCAAGCGATCCTCTTGCCTCAGCCTCCTGAGTAGGTGTGTATCACTGCCCCTAGCCCTAAACTATAGCTCTTAAAGACTTCATAGCCTCCTTATTAATCATGTGAGCCAATTTCTTATTATAAATGTGTATGTATATATACATATATATGTGTACACACACATGCGTGCACACACACACATTCTGTTGGTTCTGCTTCCCTTGGAAAACCCTAATATACATACCTTAATTAACGTTTAGCAAAATATATGTACTACTTCTCCAATAAGGTTATAAGCCCTTTGAGGCTGGAACCATTCTTATACTTCTTAGGATATTAATTAGCTCAGTGTTATTCATACATTTGGCACCAAAAAAAAAAAAAACCAACTACATTGATTTACAATGAGAATTTCAACAGCTGATATGTCAAAATAAAAGGGATTAAAAAGCTTTTAGATGGGAAAAAGCAAAGGCTAATTTTAGATAAAGTTGGCAGTTGATATTAGAATCCTATAAAGAGGGGTTAAAAATATTCTAATTTGGCTTCCGACCCAGTCGACCATAAGAAGTACTATCCTAGTAAAATGCTTCTAAGACTATAATAACATTTCCTGTTTGAAATGGGTAAGAAGGAAATGTGCCTGGGAAAATTTTGACCCTTTTACTTTCTATTATACCTAGAATAAGTATATCAAGCAGTTACAGACATATCTCAAAGATATTGCAGGTTCAGTTCTACATCACCATAATAAAGTGAACACTGGGTAATAAAGTGAGTCACACAATTTTTTTTGGTTTCCCAGTGCATATAAAATGATGTTTACACATACTGTATTCTCTTTAAGTGTGCATTTTTACTGGGCTAATCTTATAATTATGACATCATTATATTCAAAGTTGCTAATTTAAAAAAAAAAGAAAGGAAGGAAAAGAAAAGAAAGGAGAGGAGAGAAGAGGGGAGGGGAGGGGAAGGGAAAGGGTTTAAGGAAAGGAAGAAGGAAGGAAAAAAAGGAAGGAAGGAAGGAAACAAAACAAAAAAACAACAAACAAACACAAAACAACTACAACAACAACAAAAACAGATGGTATACTATGTCTCTGCTGCCCAGGCTGGAGTGCAGTCATGCAATCTCGGCTCACTGCAACCTCTGCCACCTGGGTTCGAGAGTCTCCTGTCTCAGCCTCCTGAGTAGCTGGGATTACAGGCACCCACCACCATAGCCAGCTATTTTTTTTTATTTTTAGTAGAGTAGAGGTTTCACCATGTTGGCCAGGCTGGTCTTGAACTCCTGACCTCAGGTGATCTGAAAGCCTCAGCCTCCCAAAGTGCTGAGATTACAGGTGTGAGCCACCATGCCTGGCCTGGTACAGCAATGCTAAAAAGTCATTATCCAACAGCTAAATGTAAGGTGTCTTAGACTTGATCCTGGACCTGAAAATGGACATTAGTGAGACAAGCAGCAAATTTAATTGAGATCTGAAGATGAGTCATAGAATTAAATCAATGTGAATTCCCTGATTTTGATAATTGTACTAGGCTTAAGTAAGATGTTAACATCTGGAAAAGCTGGTAAAGCGTATATGAGATTTCTTTGTACCATTTTTGCAACATTTGTATAAGTCTAAAATTATTTCAAACTTCAAAATGAAAAGTTAAAATTTAAAAAAAATTAAATCACAGACAAAGCCATAGATATTTTAAGTGATCACATTAGACATTGCATAATTTAGACCACTCAATCCAGAACTGCTCACCTCAGGGAGGTTAACCACAGCTGAATAAATTCATTAATGTTTTTTCCCTTAATTTGCCACATCCTACTTCCTGAGTCTGAAGTATTTGAGTTGAGTTCACTTCCAATCCCATAAAAAGGGAAGAGGAAACATGTTTAAAGTGGGAAGCAATTGTACTCTAACTGGCTGCTGGCGGTGTGCTACCTCCAGGAAACAGAAAGCCCCACCCCTTTCGGTTTGCACATCCTAAGCACTTGCAAATTAAAAGCCACAGCAGTGTGAAAATTCCTGAGGAATTTCAAAACGTCATTATTGATAGGAAACCAAACAGAGTCATATCAGAAACACATAAGTAATTTCTTTTCCTATTGCCCTTCTTTGGTATCAACACCTTTTAGCCATGCTATTTCTGGCTAGAAAATTTATAGCCAAAACCAGGATGTTCATCTTCTCTTGGTTTCAGGTAACACAATCAGACTCCCAAAATATCATGTCATGCTGTCCATTATGTTCTATAACCCAACAATCAAACAGTTGGAATTTTTGTCCATCATTTTGTAGCATACAAAGTTTTCACAAGTCTTTTTTTTGCATGTTGTTGAGGGAATTAAATCAATGGTGGCACTAGAGAACTTCTCAAGCCTCTCCCCATCCCCTGCTCCCCCTCCTCTGTTTTAGAAGGCAGTAGATGTTGTTTTATGGCATCTGCACTATCGACATTACAGCTCATCAACCCTCTGTCTGATCCTAACATTAGCCAGAAACACTTGGGTAGTACTATATGTTTTAAAGAACAACATGACATGATTTGTTAACTAGATCAAGAAATACTACCTCTTAAACTGTGGGTTCATACTTGTGCTATTTTGACACAACCAATGCTACAAATTTCTATCCTGCGACAGAGTGCACTAGCTAATGGTCAATCTTAGAAAAATAAAGCATCAAGGGGAGTCTTCTAAGTGAAACCTTAGCAAAGGTTAATTATCTTTACAGTCATCTGTCCTATCATGATTTAAATGTGCTGGGTAGAGCTGGGGAAGATTACGTTTTGAGAAAATAAAGTAAAAGACTCAAAGGTGCATTTTGAAAGATGGCAAAATGCTAAGGGTGTTACAAAATGCTTCATGATTCTCACCTAGGTGTGGATATTGAGTAAGGTCAAGAGCTGTAAAACCTTTGCACACAGCTTTGTCTGTACTCAGATGAAGATAGTTAGAACAGCTCCAAGCAAATCATAAAATAAGGGAATCAGTCTTTGATGGCCTTGTCTTATTCCTGCTCCACGCTTCCCAGAATGGTACCTTCTCCTCTCACTGCAGAAGAGCTGTGCCTCTCTGTTCCCAGAGCCTTGCCCCTATCAAAACTAGGACAAATCTGATACCTGTATTTACTTTCCCACACGTATCCCTTTATACTAAGATGTTAAACTCTTCTAGATGTGTTAAGACTTTTAATTCTGTGAAATAAAAAGCTTTGCTTTCTTTTAAAACGGTGCCAGTATTTAGAGAGGAAAAACAAACCATAGTTCTGCTGAGAAATCAAGCATTCCTTTCTGACTTCAGAAAGCAAAGTAGACACGCATTGCTTCTTTTAGGGAACTAGAGGAGCAAAATCATAAAGAGAGGCTCCCTAAATCCTTTTATGAAGCAAATCTTAACCCCTCCCTTTCCCTGTTATTCCCCAGTGTGCTTCTTCATGCTAACTCGCCGCTCCAGGGGCCATCCGGACAAGGGTCTTGCTTCTCCTACAGCAGAGTCTGCATTGTAACTCTCAGCTTCACCTTCATATTTTACCATGCAGCTTTCCTTCTCTTTCAAATGCCCTAGAGCTCAATGAATCTGTAGATCAAGGTAGGGAAAAAAGAAAGAGAAAACCTGGGATCTGCTCAAAAACTTCTCATTTGTGGGCAGAGGCTCCTAGGAGAAGATTTGTAAGATGGAGGCAGACAAGTTCACACCTCAGATCATAAAAAGGTATTTGAGGTCAAAGTAGCCCCTGTTGTGGAAGAGTAATATAAACATTTTACCCAAAAAAGTACACACAAAATATACCTGAGTGGCAGTCATGGTGGAAGTGAGGATGAAATAGAACAGGTTATTTGGAAAATGTTGTTGGATTATGAAGAAAAATCTACATAGTGACAATGTGACTGTGTAAAATTTTCACAATTTCGTTTTTTTATTTTGAAAAAATTGTAGAAATTATCTAATTCAGCTTCCCACACAAAGTGGGGTGGGGAATTTTATATTCTAATTGAAAACATTTACTTCAGAACTTGGGTAATGTTACATCATATAAAGAACAACGAGAGGTGGTTTGTTGGAGGAGAGGAGGTGTAAGCCTTTTAGTAGCTGTGCATTCTCAGGCAAAAATTTATCTTCTCTGGGACTCCAAGAAAACGAGAGCTATTTGAACCCAGTTAGCCTCTAAGATTCTGTGGTGATTCCCACCACATAGTGTTTAATTTACACTAATTTATAAGTTATTACAATGGCATTTATAAATTTCATTAAGTATATGTTAGACAATGTACATTTTAGTTCTATATAAAAACACCTTCATAGTTTAAAGTTCATTACTTTGAGTATCACTGTATACTTATATTGCAAAATCCACAATCAAAACAAAAATAATCTATATTGTAATGCTGTCTTATTGACACATTAATGACGTTGTGTCCATGACAATAAATGATTACATTCACATTTCCAAGAGACTCTTGGAGACCCCCTCTGTGAGTTTGTGAATTTTCCCCCAGCATTGTGATACCACCGATGAGGAGTCTCTCCTATTGTGTCTCCCCTCTGCCCTTTATCAAAGGGGCCACAGATCAACCAAAAAGAAAAAAAAGAAAAAAGCCACACTTAGCTACAGAATGTCTCCTTTACTGAATATGTATCCTTTGTTGAAGAATGAAAAGCAGCAAGTTGCTCAGACAGATAAACAGGAAGAGAGAATAAAAAATCTACATGTGTATGATATCGGACTTCCATTTTCACAGGATACTGACTGTAATTCACTCACAAAATAGCCTCTCCAATTCTAACTGAGCAAGTCTAGTTAAACATGACAATTTTAAAGCTTTTTAAGGAGCTAATTAATTCATTTGTTGATTAAATACAAATAAGGTCCACTTTTATTTTCTTAGCCTCCGGCCTGGGCTCTAAGAAGGCTGTTAAGCCTGCATAATAACTTCATCTGAATTTAATTTTTTCAGGCTACTTTGAAACGGTTACATAACTAATTCATATTAGTCATCTCAGAGAAATCTCAGACCAAGTTTTCATGTGTAAAGAGGCACCCCTGCTAATCCTGCTTTCCTCTGGATCATAGCCTATGTGAAGGAGTTGAGAATTCTGCCACTATAGGTTGATGCTTGACCTTTGGGATTTTTCTGTGGATCTGCTACTGGTAAGTTAATATAAATTAGTGCACAACCAAAGTCTCAGAAATTTGAGTGCATTTATAAATTTGAAATTAAATTTAGTCTATAAAGAAAAATGAAGCTGATTTTGACTCACGTCTCATTTGGAAATGGCCTAATACCCTAGCAACCTCCTTCTGACTATCCTGCTTTCCCCTGATGTAGCCTGAGTTAACTCCAATTGGGGAGTAACATTTGGCCTTTCACACTATAGTTGCTAATGAACAACTCACTCCAGATATATTGGGAAACTCAAAGAAGTCACGTTATGTAGTCAGTAAGTTGCCTTTGTCAATGAATAATTCTATAAGCACTGCAGACAATACAAAATGGCTTAGATATTAACCTAGAATTCACCTGACTCAGCATAATCAGTGTAGCTTTTGAAAGGGAGAAATTGCTTTTACAAGCTCTATTACATTGAGAAAATTAGTCTTAGGGACTTTCTTCACTCTATCCTAAGCCAATCTTACTCTCTTATTTTCCCTTTTCTTTACTGCCCTGCTTTCTGTTCAGCCACTATCCAGGCCTGTCCCATGAATAGCAAAGCACTAAATTGGCAGAGAACAATGAACATACTTTGTAGGCCAAGCAAACTAGGAAATAACCTTATTCATTAAGTAAAAGCGCTACCTTTCCCCCTTGGAGAAAATTGTGCCATGACTCTATTATTCCAGCCTGCATTTCTAGAAAATATCTAAATCTAAAGCAATGTTCCTTCTCTGTGAGTTCTATGAATAAAAAATATTTATTCTTTTTTTATACTATGACTAAAGAGTCTATGAGTTCAGTTTCAAATCACCTAGAATGTTCAGTGTTTTATACTGCATGAGAGGACAATTTATTTAATATGTTTACAGCTGGGTAATAGTTTACAGCATAGGATGGAAATAGGAAATTTTATCCTATGCTTTTAGACAAGCACTTTGAAGCCAGAATCCATTCATTCGAGCACCGTAAAATGATAAACCCAATATATCAATGCATCTTAGAGATGGACAGTGGGAGCTCCATATCTTGGGAGTATCCTGAGCTCCTGGAGAGATTCAGATGTGTTCCCATCTGCAGCCAACTTTCAAATACCTGGGACAGACATCTAAGCCACTTTATTTATTAAGGTGTAACTGACCTGGACTAAGGAACCAAAATAGGCTTCCCTGAAGAAGTGATAGTCACGATCTCAACAATGAGTAGGAGTTAAAAGTAAAAGATGACAAAGGAGTGGTGGGGATTTCCAGATACAGAGAACAAGATCTGCAAAAGTCCTGTAGTGAGCAGGAACATGGCACATTCTTAGAGTCTGAGAGGAAGCCGGACCACAAAGAAGAAAAGTGAAAGTTTCAAGAAGATACTAGAGATACAGATAGTGGCCAATGCATGGCTTTGCGGGCCATCTGCTCCCTAGGAATGAGGACACACTTGACTTATATCTTGTCTCTCCCTTATCATTGTGTTCCTTTGGACTTAGCAACCCAGCCATGAGCTGTTTTCATCGTAAATGATTAGAAATTCCAAAGATCACTACAGTAGTATTCACCTTAGGTACCAAATGTGACAGCTGAGGCTAAAAGGTGCTGGGCATCTGTATCCAGAAAAGCTGCTGGATGCCTCCAACTAATCACTGGACTTTAGTGCCATCTAAGAAGGCAAATCAGACACCAACTAATAGGGATAAGATTTCTGAGCTATTGGCTTATGTTTTTTCCCCAGCAGTTTTTTTTTACCTCCAAGCAGTTTGGGCTCTGTGCTCTTTGCCTCAGGGAAGGGATATGACAAGCAGGAGAAAAAAATAAAACCTAGGAAGGAATATGCCTTCTAAATATATATATCTTTAGGGAGACCTAAAGAACTAGATTTAGGCTAGTTAAATTTAATTTTAAGTAAATTAACTTGGATAAATTTTAAAATGTGGTCCTCAGCCACACCAGCCACATTCCAAGTGTTCAATAGTCACTTGTGGCTATTGGCTACTTGTATCGATCAGCACAGATATAGAACACTTTCATCATCATATATGCTATACTGGACAGTGCTGGACTACAGCAGAGACAAAATATTTGTGAGAAGCAGAGAGGCAAGAGGAAGACTTCTCTTCCAATAAACTATCAACTTGTATCTTTAAGATAGCAGGAAAAAGACATTTATGCTTCCTTCTCTCAGCAATCATCTTAAAACAATACCAAAAATGAGAAACTGAAATGTAAATTCCATCGTTGGTAAAACTATGAGCTGCCATATCCCCAAACCACAATACATGAGGAAAGTAAGCAAGGATCTATCATGTATGTGGGAAGACACCAAGAGAAGACATCTGTGGCTGCAGATGTCAAAGAAAGCCTATAGAACCTAGTGCTCAAAGTAGGTGATCTAAGCTGAAGGGTGAATCCAATAAGCCCTGTCTTTGAATGAGAATTTGGGGGGACTGGTGTAGAGAACCTCTTAGGATCAATTTGGCAATGCGAAGAAGCTGAGAGTGTGGAGCTGAACAAGGAACACATAGATGCTTTTCTTTGCTGAAGGGCACCTGCCACTAGATATGGTATGAGGTGAGGTACTCTTTATAGAGAGCCTCCATGTAAGTGTAGACCTCCTTCAATGGTGGGGAAATCAGTTTAAGAACTCACTCAACCACATACACTTGTGCCATAAGAAACTTTCTTAAGAACCACGGAGAGTACTACTAGCTTAGGACACTGCCCCAGACCGTTCCCCACAAATCTAAAAAGAGTTGGATCAGGAAGAATTCTTTTCATTTAAAGATTAATGATAAGAATGGGACAGGCAAAGATCTGTCTTTGTCCTTTCAGCCTGCTATAACAAAAATATCTTAGACTGGATAATGTACAAACAACAGAATTTATTGCTCACTGTTCTGGAGTGTGAAAAGTCCAAGATGAAGGCATTGGTGGATTCAGTGTCTGGTGAGGGCTTACTCACTGCTCGAATGATGGCTCTCTTGAGCCTTTTTTTATAAGGGTATTAATCCCATTTATCAGGGTGGAGCCCCCTTGACTTAATCACTTCCCAAAGGCCCTACCTGTTAATACTATCACACTAGGTATTAGGTTCCAACATATGAATTTTGGGAGGGACACCAACATTCAGACCATAGCAATATCTGCACACAGATAATACAAGAAAAAAAAAGGTAAAAAAGGAGCAGAAAAAATAAATAGTGAAGAAAGAAAATACACCAGAAAAATGTTGCCATGCCACAGATGAAAATTGAGACCCAATGTATTTCTATTCACTAAGAACAAAAGAAAAAAAATACTTCTGGAAAACAAGAACTAAAGCAGGGTTCAGAAAACACACATACAGAAGACGAAAGATGAGCACTTAGAGCACTCAGAAAAAATTGGAAGGAAAACATTCATCACGTAAATGAAACTCATGATGGAAACAAAAGGTAGAAGAATATGCACTGCATAGAACACGGTAGGGGTAGTGGGGTACCAAATGTTTTTTTTTGAGATGGAGTCTTGCTGTCGCCCAGGCTGGAGTGCAGTGGCGCGATCTTGGCTCACTGCAACCTCCTCCTCCTGGGTTCAAGCGATTCTCCTGGCTCAGCCTCCCAAGTAGCTGGGACCACAGGCATGCACCACCATGCCCAGCTAATTTTTCATTTTTAGTAGAGATGGGGTTTCGTCACGTTGGCCAGGCTGGTCTCGAACTCCCGACCTCAGGTGATCCGCCTGCCTCGGCCTCCCAAAGTGCTGGGTGAGCCACCATACCTGGCCACCAAATATTCCTTAAGTGTGCAAAATCAGATGGAAATAAAGACATCATTTTTAAAAAATGGAGAGAAACAATCACTATGGAGACAGAAGAGATAAATTATACATAATTAGTGTTACCAATAGAGAATAAAACAAACAGAAAAAGATACAAAAAATAGAATTTGAGGAAAAATTTCTATGCTCAGGAAAATTCATCAGAATTATTAATATTAATTATTGTTTATTAATAATTATTTTATTAAAACAAATGAAATATATTAAGTGACTTTTTTTTTGAGGAAGAGTCTCTCTCCATCGCCCAGGCTGGAGTGTAGTGACACAACATCAGCTCACTGCAACCTCCACCTCCCGGATTCAAGCAATTCTCCTACCTCAGCCTCTTGAGTAGCCTCTTGAGTGGGATTACAGGTGTACATCACCATGCCCAGCTAATTTTTGCAGTTTCAGTAGAGATGGGGTTTCACCATGTTGGCCCAGCTGGTCTCGAACTCCTGACCTCAAGTGAACTGCCCTCCTTAATGCATGTACAGTGTAGCAGATACTGTCATGTCCCCTCTCATGTTCCTTGGGCCTCTCAGTGTTTTCTGACTTCCAACTGCCAGTGCTTGTCACATCTTCATGCCTGATGGCATCCCTCCGACACTGGAAGGCTGCTCTGCTCATGCACAAGACAGGCCTAAAGTGCCAGGGAATTCACATTAATTATTAATAAAACATTGTATTATATCTTAATAGTGCTTAATAGAGCCAAATTAATCACCTCCCAAAGGCCCTACCTCTTACTACTATCACACTAGGTATTAGGTTCCAACATATGAATTTTGAGGAGGATACAAACATGGTCATCATCGTTAATAATAATGTACTGTATTCTTAAAAATTGCTGAGACAGTAGATTTTTTTAAGCATTCTCACCATAAAATAAATAATAAGCATGTGAGGTTATATATGTTAATTAGCTTAATTTAACCATCCCACAATGAATACATATTTTAAAATGTCGTGTTGTATATCATAAATACACACCATTTTTATTTGTCAACTTAAAAAATAATTTTTCAAAGACTTATAAAGTAATAATATGAAGGCAGTGTGATATTAGAGCAAGGATAGCCAAAAAAAAAAAAAAAAAAAGAAACAGACAAGAGAAACCAGAGACAGACTAACACACATGCTATAGCTGCTTAATTTATTATAAAATTAGCATTGCAGAGCAGCATGGAAAGAACAATGTCTTCAATTCATGGTGCTGGGTCAATTAGGTATTCTTATGGAAAACAATTAAAACTTGACAGCTAACTTAACAGCTAATCATATATTTTTAAAAAGTGATTTCAAATGGATTCCAGACATGAATATGAAGGGCAAAACAATATATAAAACGAAATGTAGAATATTTTCAAGATTTTGGAGCAGAGAAATATTTATTTTAAATAGAACACAAAAATACCAGTATTAAAGAAAATTTAATAAATGACACCAATTAAATAAAGAACATTTATTCATTTAAAAAAAAAACAGTAAAAGAGTGTAAAAACATGCCACAAAGTTGGAGAAGGTATTTATAACATGAATAACTTTTAAAAGTTCCTATCCAGAATATTTAAACAAATTTTATAAATTAATAAGAAAATAACAGACAACCTAATAGAAAAATTCTCCCCTCAACCCTCCACCAAAAAAAAAAAAAAAAAAAAAAAAATCCCTTGTCAGGTACTGCTCAAAAGAAAAAATATCCTACTGGTCAATTGACGTGAAAACTTCAAAACTGATCACTGATTTGAGACTTAAAACAACAATAAGATAATACTACAGGTCCACCAGAATGGCTAAAATTAAAATGGCTGACAATACCAAGGGTTGAAGTAGAAGATACAGAGCAATAATTAATCTCATACTTTGTTTGTGGTACTTTGAAAACCAGTTTGATTTTATTGAAAATATACTTACTTTATAATCAACAATTCCATTCCTAGCAGATTCCCTAAAATAAGAGTTAGCAAACTAAAGCCCTCAAGTCAAATCCAGTCTACAACCTGTTTTAGTAAATAAAGTTTTATTGGAACAGCCTTGCCTATTCCCTTAGGTATGGGTGCTTCTTCACAAATTTGGGTAGTTGTAACAAAAAAAGCCATAGGACCTGCAAAGTCTAAAATATTTACTCTCTGGGGCCCTCTACAGAAAAAGCTTGCCAACCCATGCCCTAAAGAAATGCATGTGCATATATATGCAACAGAAGATTGAGCAAACATGTCACGCAACATTTTTCTTAATAGCCCCAAACTAGAAGCAACTCCAGCATCCACTATCCAAGAGTAGAATGGATAAATAAATCGTGGGATACTCATGTAAATATTAGAATACTATACAGCAATAATAATGTACAAACTTCAGTTATTACTAACAATATATATGAGTAAATCACATAACAAAATTTAAACACAAAATAATTCATACTTTATGAGTCCATTTATAAAAAGCCCAAAGGCAGGTAACACTGAATCAGTTGTTGTTTTGTTTTGTCTATCCTTGCTCTAATACCACACTGCCTTCCTATGATTACTTTATAAGGCTTTGAAAAATTATTTTTACATTGACAAAAATGGCATATATTTATGGTATACATGACATTTTAAAATAAGTATTCATTGTGGGATGGTTAAATCAAACTAATTAACATATATATCAGTATTTAGGCATCCTCATTTAGTTGGCAAAGAAAAGCAAATAAGCAAGTACTATAAAAGTTGGAATCACTGGTTTCCTTTAGTGGAAAGGAATGTATTGGGATTAGGAAGGAACACGCAGGGAGCTTCAGAATGCTGGCAACTTTCTGATAATTGTTTGTTTTATAATTGTTTCAGCTGTTTACTTATAATATGTATTCTATACTGTTATGCAATTTTCAGAGTAAAATAAGGTTTAAAAAAAGTGTGGAGACTTAATAAGCACTGTTCGGTGGGTGCCACTTGCCATTTATGAGCTTTACTCTGGGGTGATTTGCTGGTCCATTTTGGAGACACCCTGTTACATAGGATCTTTAGGTCTTTCCTCTCGGGCTGCTCTGGTTCTCCAGCAAAGACTCTTCCAACCTCCTGCCTGAGGGGTGACACCTGGACTACTAGAATTCTGGGATCCCAAGCAAGCTAAGGAGAGCTGAAGACTGTCAGCACACAGAGCGCATAGGGTTACTGGATACCGTGCGATGGTGGAGTATACACATCCACAGCTGCGCCTGGAGTCCTCCTGCCCAGGCATGGCGTCACACTCTTCAGAGGATAAGCCACAGAGTATTTGTGGGAGCTGAAAATGGACAGTTACCCAGCAGCAAAGGGCAGAAAAAGGCATCTTCGAATCTACTTCTTAAAGAGTGTTCAGTAAATTCTTACTTTAGCTCTCTATGCCCTTTTATTTCCACCTTATACCCAGCACTGAGCATTTCTGAGCCTTTTGGGAATTCTACCTGTAACTGGGTCTGAGCTTCCATATTTTGAGTAAGATTTGGCTTCCTCTGGTGTAAGTCAGTTGTCCCTCATCTGTTTGCTTTCTAACATTCACACAGACTCTGCCTACTCTCATCCTCTCCATCTTGTTGGTTATATTTTTTACAAATCTCTTTATTGTATTTTTCACTGAGGTTTCAAAAGAAATAAAATTAGATGCATGTATTCAACCTACCATCTTTCCACAGATGGAGTTTGATTTCTTAATCTCTAAAATGAACATCAAGGGCAATCAGGCAGGAGAAAGAAATAAAGGGTATTCAATTAGGAAAAGAAGAAGTCAAATTGTCCCTGTTTGCAGATGACATGATTGTATATTTAGAAAACCCCATTGTCTCAGCCCAAAATCTCCTTAAGCTGATAAGCAACTTCAGCGAAGTCTCAGGATACAAAATCAATGTGCAAAAATCACAAGCATTCCTATACACCAATAACAGACAAACAGAGAGTCAAATCATGAGTGAACTCCCATTCACAATTGCTTCAAAGAAAATAAAATACCTAGGAATCCAACTTACAAGGGATGTGAAGGACCTCTTCAAGGAGAACTACAAACCACTGCTCAATGAAATAAAAGAGAACACAAACAAATGGAAGAACATTCCATGCTCATGGATAGGAAGAATCAATACCGTGAAAATGGCCATACTGCCTAAGGTAATTTATAGATTCAACGCCATCCCCATCAAGCTACCAATGACTTTCTTCACAGAATTGGAAAAAACTTTAAAGTTCATATGGAACCAAAAAAGAGCGCACATTGCTAAGACAATCCTAAGCCAAAAGAACAAAGCTGGAGGCATCATGCTACCTGACTTCAAACTATACTACAAGGCTACAGTAACCAAAACAGCATGGTACTGGTACCAAAACAGAGATATAGACCAATGGAACAAAACAGAGCCCTCAGAAATAATACCACACATCTACAAGCATCTGATCTTTGACAAACCTGACAAAAACAAGAATTGGGGAAAGGATTCCCTATTTAATAAATGGTGCTGGGAAAACTGGCTAGCCATATGTAGAAAGCTAAAGCTGGATCCCTTCCTTACACCTTATACAAAAATTAATTCGAGATGGACTAAAGACTTAAATGTTAGACCTAAAATCATAAAAACCCTAGAAAAAAACCTAGGCAATACCATTCAGGACATAGGCAAGGGCAAGGACTTCATGTCTAAAACACCAAAAGCAATGGTAACAAAAGCCAAAATTGACAAATAGGATCTAATTAAACTAAAGAGCTTCTGCACAGCAAAAGAAAGTACCATCAGAGTGAACAGGCAACCTACAGAATGGGAGAAAATTTTTGCAATTTACTCATCTGACAAAGGGCTAATATCCAGAATCTACAAAGAACTCAAACAAATTTACAAGAAAAAAACAAACAACCCCATCAACAAGTAGGCAAAGGATATGAACAGACACTTCTCAAAAGAAGACATTTATGCAGCCAACAGACACATGAAAAAATGCTCATCATCACTGGCCATCAGAGAAATGCAAATCAAAACCACAATGAGACACCATCTCACACCAGTTAGAATGGCGATCATTAAAAAGTCAGGAAACAACAGGTGCTGGAGAGGATGTGGAGAAATAGGAACACTTTTACACTGTTGGTGGGTCTGTAAACTAGTTCAACCACTGTGGATGACAGTGTGGCGATTCCTCGAGGATCTAGAACTAGAAATACCACTTGACCCAGCCATCCCATTACTTGGTATATACCCAAAGGATTATAAATCATGCTGCTATAAAGGCACATGCACACGTATGTTTATCACAGTACTATTCACAATAGCAAAGACTTGGAACCAACCTAAATGTCCATCAATGATAGACTGGATTAAGAAATTGTGGCACATATACACCATGGAATACTCTGCAGCCATAAAAAATGATGAGTTCATGTCCTTTGTAGGGACATGGATGAAGCTGGAAACCATCATTCTCAGCAAACTATTGGAAGGACAAAAAAAACCAAACACCACATGTTCTCACTTATAGGTGGGAATTGAACAATGAGAACACTTGGACATAGGAAGGGGAACATCACATACCGGGGCCTGTTGTGGGGTGGGGGGAGGGGGGAGGGATAGCATTAGGAGATATACCTAATGTAAATGACGAGTTAATGGGTGCAGCACACCAACATGGCACATGTATACATATGTAACAAACCTGCACATTGTGCACATGTACCCTAGAACTTAAAGTATAATAAAAAAAAAAAGGAAAAAAAAAAGAACACCTGGAACTCTTAAACAAAACAAACAAAAAAAAATGCATGTCCATGAGTGATCAGTAAAACATTCAGCAGGTTGTGTGAGCCAAAGGCCAAATTACTTTTTAAAAATAGTGCTTTGTTTCTATAATGTGAGGCTGGTATTTCTAATTACCAAATCACCTACTATTATTAATAGAAAATATTTGAGATACATATACCTCACCTAATGCTCCCTGGAAAATCTGCTTACATGGTTAGGGCTAGTGAAAACAAGGGATTCTGAATGTAAAAGATCATGTAATCAGATTTAATTGCTCTCTGTTGGTGCAAACCAATTTAGGATAAACTGGGAATTCATAAACAAAAATTAATATAACATTGCCAATTTTGAGTGACTAATGTGGACCAAGTCCTTTACAAAGGCACCACTATGAGATATTTATCATGATAACAATTTTGGAGATGAGAAAATAGAGACTTAATGTGACTTCCTCAGAGTCATATTTCTCTAAGGAAGTTACTAAAATTTCATTCCTTATGTATATAATTTGAAAGCTTCTTTTTTTTTACTACTATAGCATGAATAAAGTATACAAATATTTAAAAAAATAAAAATAAATAAAATGAACATCAAAATAACTATCTTGTGTGATTGGCATAACTATTAAAAGTGATTTATGTATGTAAAGCAGTTTCTTTCCTGTGGCTGTTAAAATAGAAGGTCTTAAATACAGATAAAACCACACCATCTATACATGCACACCACACACACACACAGACACACACACACACATACACACACTCTCACATCCTCCTCCTTCCCAAAAAAAATCATGTAAATTAAATCAAAGGTAGAATTCAGATGTGGATTATTCAGATATGAAGCTTACTCTAAGGGTGGGCATTCTTAGTCCATGATGAGAAAATATAATTGACTACAGGAACCCTGAGGATATTTAGATAAGAAGCATCAAACTTTCTCTTAAAAGATACTATTAAAACAGGACACACATTCATAATCAGTTGTGTATCTGGGGAGATATTGGGATTTGAATAGGACGATATTAGTAAGCATTAATAGAATGTGCTCTATTGCCTGACTTGTAAAATCTAGTCGTAAAAGAAGATCACAGTTTCCTGTTAATTAGGACCACCTACAGTGTTGGAAACCTTTTTGGATGATCAAAGAGGTGGCATACTTAACCCAGGAGATGTTGACAAGCTCTTCAGCTAGTTAGCATAACGTAACTTTCAACTAAGTGCTTGATGTACAAGCTCTTTTATGCTCTGCCATAGTTTGGGTTTAATAGTTTGTGAAGTGATATTCCTTGCATAAACAAACGACAGTTACATGGAAATTTCATTTGTACTAGTGCCTTGTCCCTGTGTCAATTAATTTTCAATATACTTTTGTAATATTTCTTTCAATTATAAGAATGATAAAATAAGATATTAAGAAGGTTACTTTCATTTTTGAGTCTGCAACACAATATATAAAGATCTTGAAGGGGACGGGCTCAGATTACATAGGAAATCATCTATTTCCCCCTTGCCCACTCACAACAACTGAAATAGTGGTCCTTAATGTCAAACTTCAGGGAATTGAGAAAAATGCCTTCTTAGTAAGGGGCCTCAGATCAATGACTTCCTGAGCTTGAAAGAAATTTTTTTAAAGCCTCTGGTCCATATAAATAGGAAGCATAATAGAAAGATCATTTCCTTTGGATCAGATAAACATGAGCTCGAATCCCCGCTCTATCACTTATATATCTGCATGCTCTGAGAGATTTTACTACATCCCTGTGTGTGTACAAATATGGTTCATAATACCAACTTCCAGGGTTGTGTGGAGGCAAAAAGAAGAAAATGCCCATAACGACCCAACACATTCAGGCCCTTAAGAATTTGTAGCTCCTACTAATAAACAGGTGCTCAATCTGCATTCTTTTTTTCGCTTAAACTAAAAACAAAATTTCTTATCAAGGAAAGTGTCGGTGTATTGGTAGAAAAAGAAATACAGTATCGGAAATAAATTTATATATGGTATCCTTAAAATGATTCCCCTTCCTTCAACCTACTAACATCTATTAGTCAATTAAACTCATCTTACTAACAAACATCTATTGAGCACTTAGGTGCCTAACTCAGCTCAAGAAGCTGGAGCTGTGCTTGGAGACCCTTGAACATCCTTTACTGAGCAGATCGAAGGGGTTTCTGGACACTTTCTTCGTGGCGATGCGTCCCTTTTCCACTTCCATAGGGAATTGGTATCTGTCATTTTCCATACCCATGAGGTAATTTACAGCAAGAGAAGGGAGCGAAAGTATATTTTCTCCTTACATTTTTCACTATATTGTGAGAATGTTTTGATTTCTTGTTGCTCTGTCATTTCTCTGCTGGAGTATAGAGAATGGGCCAAATGAAGAAGTAAAAGGGTAGAGTGGATAACGAAACTGCACATCATTTTGGTTACTAAAAAGGGGGCAAGGCACCCCAAAGAGAGAAGCACTGATCAGGTGGTGTTCATGAAACGTCTTCCCTGCCTCCTCGGCCCTGTCCGCCCCACTCTGCCCTGCTTGTGCAGTTCAGAGACCAGAGGTTAAGGTGTGCGGAGGAGTTTGTCAGGAAATGAGGCTGGAGGAGCAGGCTCCGGCCAGACTGGGGAGATTAGTCTTCATCCTCTGGCATCAGAGAGCCAGCAGAGGTCTTTAAGAAGGGAAGGCATGTGATCAGATCAGCTTTTCAGGATGATAACTCTTCATTGTGGAAAATGGACTGTGGAGGGAGAGACGTGTTAAGAGAACCAATTAGGAGGCTGTTGCATTATTGGGCTTTCTTTTACAATAACTATATGTTATTCTGTAAAGTGTCTCTAAGGACCACAAAGTGTTGTAACTTTTAATGTTTATTTAATATTCAACACAATTTTACTCCTAAGCATTTTCCTTCACTCCTCATTAGTATATGTTTAAATGCTATCCTAATAAAAAAATTAAACATAAACTTTAAGATATTTATGGTGCTCTCAACTATTCTAAAGTAATTAAATGAATAAAATATGCATGTTTACTTTGCATATGTTAGGGAAGTCTTGATTTTGAATTTAAAAAATATATAAACACTTGTTTCCTTCCTGTTCCATTGTATAATTTATTTTCCAACATAAAACTAATATCATAGGTTTAGATATTGACTAGGATCTTTATTAAGTTGTACAGTATCAAATTATCTTACACTAGTTATCTTCATTGATAGCATTCTATAACCAGTTTAAATAAATGTATGTGTATATATATATGTACACATCTTTGAGAATCCCTTTGGGATTTGAATAGGACGATATTAGTAAGCATTAGTAGAATGTGCTCTATTGCTTGACTTGTAAAATCTAGTCGTAAAAGACTAGATTTTACCACTGAACCTAAACCATCTAAATAAGATTACTAGCAGACTTAGCTCAGTTGCACTTTGGAAATTCAGTCTTTTTAGAATTTGTAAAGTATTCATAAAAGCTGAAAAAATGTGCAGAAATTTGCATTGATGGATGTTTTCTTAACCTCCATCAGGAAATGATGTACTTGAAACTCATTATAGATCTTCATAGAAACTCGACTGAACGTGCCTTGGGCTTTGTGCTCATCAGCACATACCGAGTTGACTGCATAATTCATATCTCTTGTGTCACATTTAATGTATAACATGTATTTCCTGTTAATTATGAAAATAAAAACACATCATATATTCTAAGAGCATAATTACAAAAACACTGCAAAAAGTTATGTTTGAAGTCTATTAGCCAATTTCTCTTTAGAAGATATAAAATGGAAGAGTTATTTTCTCTTGCTTTTTGAAAATCAGTTTAACAATGCTTCCCTTTTTTTCTTCCACCTGACTTTACAGAATGATATAGAGGCTCCATAACATAGGAAACAGGAAATAATAGAGACAGAGGAGTTACCAACTCTATCATCTCGAAACATTTAGACAAATAAATAAAATGAACTCAGGACTTTCCAGGACAGAACCAAGATTGTTCTGTGGATATGAAGACCAAAGCAATTCACTGATTCGTGATTAATTATTTTTTCTCTTTTAGAGGCATTTTTAAAATATGTTTGTAGTACATGGAAAAACAAAATTCCATAAAGGCCCTGATCCTATTAGCCTCCCAAAGTCAAAATTATCTTAGATAACATCTCCCTTTATAAAGAGGAAATATATTATGTAATTAAAATTCTAACGACTTAATAATCATAATCTGGCTTGAGAAAACTTTTAAAGTATCATATAGGCCTCATAAATCTTGAACTGCATGTGAAGTTATCAAGCATACTGCAGTTTAAGCTTTCACACCTGCAAAATATACAATCTAAGCTCTAACTGTATGAGGCAGCCATCATTCTTTGGCTCTTTGGTTACTAATTAAACAGGCATGATATTAAAAATTAATTAGCTACCTAATTAATATTGCATACTTGTCACAGGTAGTTATTGTGCATCTTTTCCCTGGACTCACAGGAGAGAAACTTTTTGGCATTAAACTTTGGTAGGTTAATTTGATTCACTGCTTAAGAACATAAACTGGATTGTTAGACTGGCTGTCATCAAATATGAAATTTGTTACCTAGAAGCTGATGAGACAGACTTTGAGTTTTCTAAAATGACTCACTTTTGCTACCAAAAATCCTATCTAAGAAAATGATGTGACTTGTTTATTAATGCATACATTTATACATTTATTTATTTATGGATTCATTAATTTATCTACAAGTGCCATGAGAAATTAACATGATTTATTAAAATGAATATAAAAATTTCTATTTGCAGGAATGGTTTATAGGTTTTATCTGGTCAATAGCTTCCAATCTGTTGGCATTAGCTGCCTACCATACTCATACAAGTTCAGCAAATAATACTATTAACAATGGCTGTTATTGTTATTATCATAGTAATAAGTTTCCAAAAGTGAAGAAGGGGGAGGGTGGTCTGTGTGCCCAGTATTTGAAGACCTTGAATAAATGATTACATAAAGACCTCGAATAAACTATTACAGACAGTGTTAGAGAAGCTTACACAACGAACAGTGGAGGCACCAAAAAAAGAGGAACCCATTCTCTTTGTTGAGCCATGGAAGGAATATCTCATGATGAGTCAAGATGCCCCAGAAGAATTCCAGTAGCTGTGATTAGTGAGCAGTGGGATACCTGACCTAGGACCTGAGGACAGAGGTCTGGGCTTGAGATATAGATTTATGAGTCACCAAATGATTCTTGAAAGATGCGGAATATTGTCTAGGTCGACTAAGATGGAAGGGCATCCCAGGCAAAGACATCAATTTGACCAAAAGAACATCCTTATTGACTTATTTTAGATTTCCTCATGATAGAAGCATTAGATGTATTTCCTAGGTGAAGAGAGGAAATAATAAAGCATTAGAAACCTGATTGGCTAGAATGAAACATTAAATTATGATTTTATTTATTTATTTATTTTTTAAGGAGACGGAGTCTCACTCTGTTGCCCAGGCTGGAGTGCAGTGGCGCGATCTCAGCTCACTGCCAACCTCTGCCTCCTTTGTTCAAGCGATTCTCCTGCCTCAGCCTCCTGAGTAGCTAGCTGGGATTACAGGCGCCGGCCACCATGTCCAGCTAATTTTTTGTTTTTTTAGTAGAGATGAGGTTTCGCCATGTTGGCCAGGCTGTTCTCAAACTCCTGATCTCAGGTGATCCACCCACCTCGGCCTCCCAAAGTGCTGGGTTTACAGGCGTGAGCCACTGCGCCTGGCAATTTTATGTATTATTAATTTATTTCTCAGAGATAAAGTATGTCACCAAACTTACATATTTCATATTTGTATTGCACATTTACATATGTTAGTTATCCTAGTTAATTTAAACAACTCTAAAATTCCATTACTCAGTAAATGATCTGAAGCAGATATTTCCTTAATTCAATGATAACTGCTACTTTGTGATCATTATAAATTTGATACACATTTGAGGTAATAACTCTAGTGTATCACTTTTATTTAATAATGAAAAAATCAGAATGACATTTTAATAAAGATTTTCAAATCCACTTATATACTTAGATGTTCCCAATTAATGGCATTCTTAAATATGTGTAGCACAAATACACAAGCTTTTAGGGTTTCCTTAAGTATGTTAAGGCATAGTTAAAAAAAAAAAAACTTAGTTATTTTTATTAGACAAAATTGTGTTTCTGAGCCTGGGTGAACTGCTTAAAATTCCATGTAAGTTCTACTTCTTTGCAACTGAAAAAACATATTCTCCCATAGGGATGTGGTAAGAATAAAATGGAGATAAAGCAAGTACAACATGTAAGTGTTAATAAATCGTGACTGTACCATTATTAGAGTATATTATTATGGAATGGTGTATATACTCTATACAAGAAGACAAAAAAGTACTGAAATCACGCAATTACATTCTCAAGTTTAAATGTAACACACATTAGTTGAGGATCTATAGTTCCTGCTTTTAAGGAATTTATAATTGAGTGATGTAATCAAAAAAAGATATCAAGGTTCATTTGCATTAAGAAAACAACTAGTGTACATGGTATTGTCTAATTGAAATCTGGCCTACCAGCATTTTACAAATGATGGCTTTTGTAACACAGAGAAAATATTAATAAGATCTAATTTAAATTTCTTTAGAGAGCAGCTTTTTAAAATAATTTTAAAATT
Organism: Gorilla gorilla gorilla; assembly: GCF_029281585.2. Classification (NCBI taxonomy): domain Eukaryota; kingdom Metazoa; phylum Chordata; class Mammalia; order Primates; family Hominidae; genus Gorilla; species Gorilla gorilla. The sequence continues at coordinate 57,018,014 of NC_073224.2, read as the reverse complement.
ATGGAATTAATTATTTGATTGGATCAAGTAGTGCATTTTAAAGGGTTTATCATATCTGCTTATAAATGGTTAATTATCTCTTTGACTCAGAGAGTTTCATTTTAAAGCTCCAATTGAGACTGTCACTCTCATTCGCCAAATGAGAGACAGATTGCAGTTAGGAATATTCTCATTTGTTTCAGAATGAAATCCTCTAGCCCATTTTCTCCTTTTTCATCCTTCTTCCTGCAAAGATTTATTTTCTAATTTGTTTCCTCTTTTTCCCATGATTGATCATTTAGGGCCTGTTATTTCACATTCATTAAGACCTAGCTGAGTGCAGAGCATACCCTGCAGAGGACATTGAGGAATTTTAGCTCAGTAGCTACTGGTTGAAGTGGGGTTTATTTTGCCGTTGTTCTGCTGTTGTGGGATTAAGAGGTTTATTTCACTCATCAGTTTTCTCTATCTTGTCTGTTAACATGTTGGTAAACTTTCATAAATGCTTTGAGTATTCCCTGTACCAAGGATTAGGCAGACAGTAAGAGACAATAATTATAAAGCAATGAGATAACAAATTATTCCCAAGCACGGGCTGATAAAGCATAGAAGATGGGCTCAACCCACCTGGAGACAAGCTGAGGGGAAGGTATTTTGAAGGACATGACACTTAGGGTCTTAGAAATGAATAGATATTACCCAGAAGTGTGAAGTGTATGTGTGTGTTTGTGTGGATATAAGCTGGGGTTGGGAGCAGGGTGAGCTTTTCCACAAAGTAGAAATGCATGAGCAAAAGGCACACACAGACATGAAACAGCATGATGCTTTTGCTGTTTGGTGGAACTGAAACTGGAGAAATGAGTAGGTATGCATCAGATTATGAAAAGCATTGTATGAAATGTTGGGATGTATAAATCATGTCATGTATTTTTGGAGAAAGAGAGAAATAGCAGGAACCTACGCTCACAAATGCCCAATCCCACCTCCAGAGGTTCAACAAAAGTATGTCCAAAAGTTCATGAAAAGAAACATGCCATATTTATTTTTCCTCTATTTATATTTATTCCCTAGGTGATTGTGTTTAATCTTATGACCTTAAATACCATACATATGGTCTTAACTCCCACATATTCATCTCCAGCCTCACCCTGTTCCCTGAACTCCAAACACATCCAAACGCCTACTTGATATTCCCAATCAGATGTCGAATGAAGACCTCAAACTTAAGTCCAATACAGAAATCCCATCACCACCTCCCAAACTGTTCCTCCTACTGTTCTTCTCAACTCATTAAATTAAAACTCCAACCTTCTAGTTGCTCAAGAAAAAACATTGCCTCTCATCTCCTTACCTGACCTATCAGGATATCTTGCTGGCTCCTTTCTGAAATATAACAAGAAACCAAAAGTTTCTCACCTCCATTGCTACCAACCCAGTTAGAGCAACTATCATCTCTCACCTAGATTATTCCAGCAGTCTCCCAACTGAGCCCCCTGCTTGTAGGCTTGCCCTTCTAGAGTTGATTCTGCCCACATGGCTCCTCCCAGGGGCTCCCCACCACGCTTAAAGCCCAGAGTACTTACCATGGCCTGAGACGACTCTTGCCTTGGCCCCTGCTACCTCTCTGACCTTATCACCTTCCCCTCTACACATTGCTGACTCCACTCCAGCCTCACCAGCCCTCCCTTGCTGTTCCTCAGACACACCTCTCACACCACTGCCTCCAGACGCATTCACTTGCTATTCTCTCTGCCCAGAGAGTGCTTCCCATCGTGCCTCTTTCTCATTCCTTTCAGATCCCTTTTGAAATGTCATCTTATTGTTGACTTCTGGTCCACTCTGTATAAAACAGCAATAGCTCCCTGCACGTGTACGCATGCGCACGGGCACACACACACAGATGCACATGGATGCACACGTACAGAGAAAGAAAAGAAACAGCTGACTATCTCCTGTAACCTGCTTTATTTTACCACAGTTTTCACCATCATCTGCCTGTATATGTATGTGTATGTGTACATCTATATCTGCACTAGTAGTTTATCTACTGTCTATTTCTCACCACTAGAACAAAAGTGCCATGTATACTGGCATTTTGAGCTATTTTGTTTGCTACCAGATCCACAGCTCTTAAAATAATACAATACTCAACAAATATTTGTTAAATGAATGAATGCTGCTGGGTGCGGTAGCTTGCGCCCATAATCCCAGCACTTTATGAGGCTGCAGTGGGCAGAACACTTGAGCTCAGGAGTTCAAGACCAGGCTGGCCAACATGGTGAAACCCTGCCTCTACATAAAAGAGAAAAATTAGTAGGGCATGGTGGTGCACACCTGTAGTCCCAGCTACTCAGGATGTTGAAGTGAGAGGATCGCTTGAGCCCAAGTAGGTGGAAATTGCAATGAGCTGAGATTGTGCCACAGCACTTCAGCCTGGGTGACAGAGCAAGACCCTGTCTAAAAAAAAAAAAAAAAAATGAATGTGAGGTTCCATCCCAAATGGATACTCTGGGTTCCTTCTGCCTCTATCCTCCTACCTCCTACCCTTGCATCTCCAACTTATAAGCTTTCTAACAGCAAAAACCAAGTTTCATTCATCATTCATTCTTCATCTGTATATCTCAAGCATCCGGCACAGTCTCTGGTATATCTTGCCATTCAAAAAGAGACAAAAGTGGTTTCACTGAGGCATATACACTTCTGAAACACAATAACAATACGGTCTTCATTACTTTAGCCAGAAATAACTTCTTTATCTTTTAAACCCACTCCCTAATCACAACTCTCTCTCTCTCTAGCTTACCATTCTAATGATGAGGACAGCATGATTCAAGGCAATCCATGCAGGAAGATGAATCATAGTCTCTTGCCCAACACAGCAGCCCAAAGCCCACCTCTTCTCCTCCGTCACATGAGGCATGATTCTGCAAAGGGGACCAGAGGTAGATTTACTGTGAGGCTAACGAAGTTTAAGTAAGAGGGCTCCTCAATTTCAGACATCTTCTAAAGCTCCATGCTTAACCATTTATCCGCAATTACTAAATCTACTCATCTTAAAACTCTAAAAACCTGGTTGAAGTGGGAATTTTCCTAATACAAACTGAAAAAAGCAAATGTCACCCATCCTGCTTTGGAAGGTGCCTGTACTTGTCACCTTCTGACCTCTTACCTGCTTGGCTATATCTGTGTTCATCCTTCTACTTCAATTCTACCTTGTTTAGAAAGGTCTGACCTTGACATTTTCTAAATTTAGATTGGTTTTCATCTCTTTTCTTATGATTACATATAATAATTCTCATTTTCGTTTTTCTTCAGAACTAGTTAACAAACTTATTTCTTGAAGATTTTGCTTCATACAATAATCAGATAATTTTTATTCTGCCAGGTTTCCTTGTGATTCATTTTTCTCATTCACTGAGTCATAGTGAGTTTCATACTATTGTTTTCTTTTCCTCCTTCTACATTTCTTTTTCTAATGTATAGGCTCAACCGTCAACTTCTCTCAGTGGAATCTCTGATTTATGGAAGAGGCTACTGTTTGTCAGCTTTATCGTTCTTTCTCTGGACTGCTATTCGCTGTTACGTTTCCTTTCAAGGCTGACACAGCACTTGACATTAGAGGCGCAAGATGAGTAAATGAAATGTAAATCTAAGGGAAGTTACCTTTGAATGGCATATGGTGCCTGCTCCCAGAAGGAGTTCAAAGCTGCCTGTTCATTCATAAATTCAGAATCCCTAAATTGTATTATTCATAGACTCACCCATAACATAAAGTTGGTATAAATTTAACATGTATAGAGTGAAAGTTAGAACCTGGCTTGCCCTGTGGACTTCATCTAGAGTCAAGAAACTCAGGGGATTCTCAGTTTCTTTAAAAGATTTTTAAAAAGAAGAACTTCAGGTCTTCAGAGTAAAGAGCACTTAAATTTATAAGGTTACACATTCAGTCAGCCAGGATTTTATTTATTGATGTCCAAGACTTAACAGGAATGAATCAAATGCCCTGACATCTAAAATGTGGGATTTCTGGTTGTCTCAGCATTTTACATCCCTATAAACTTCCTTCTAGAACATGATCTGTATTTTAACCAACCGATTTTTGTAGAATTTCAGGAGGGAAAAATGGTTTTGCCTTAATAACTTACAAATCAACACAAAGAACTTCACATAGAGCTATTTTCACAATTTTCTCTGAAAGAGCCCGTGTTTAATATATGCGTAACACATTTCCTCGTGCTAAGTAGAATGCTACATTCACGCTGTTCCATATTTCCTTGCCAGTCCTTTTCCACAGAGCCTCTAATTTGCTCAGAAATCAATGAAATAATAGACACAAATGAATGAGAGAGCCACTTCTCTCTGGGTCTTCTTTCCAACTGGGCCTGGGCCTAACATAAGGGAGTGACATCCTTTCTCACCAAGACACTTGAGATTTTTTTTTCTCCTTTCACTTCTGACTTAAAATTCTTATCATTGAGAGTCTTGTCTTGAGCTGGGTCAGAGTGGGGCAGGTACTACCAACAACAGGGCTTTGAGCCTGAGGTCTACTTTTTGCATTAAAAAGGGATATTAGTCAGAGTGATGGAGAACTTAAAGTCATATTAACACCAAACTGGAATTTTCTCTTTGATTTACCCAAAAGAGTAGAAGAGACTTAAAAAGGGAATACTTCTCTCCATATAATATCTGTATTGTTCAATTATGTGTCCATTAATTATTAAATATTCTTTACCAGAAACAAAAAATGGCCTTTATAGTTACCCCCAATTTTCCTGATAATGTGAATTACTTTTTCAAATAGCAAATGAAGAGACAGACTTCCTTTTTTAAAGGAAAGCAAAAGTGTCACCCCCATAAATATCGAAGGGGAGGGGAGGTTCTTGGGCTGTGGTTGATGAAGAGGCAGGGCACAATGAGCTGGCATGGGGTCCAGGGAGCAGGAGCAATGAAAAGACCAAAATGGGAAGAAGAATCTTATATCTCACTCTGCAGGGCCATGCGCTGAGCCACCTGTGAGTGGAGTGACGGTAGGCTGTTGGGGAATAGAGATCCCAAGGTAGACACCTAGAGGTCAGAGCATCCTGGTGGTGGAAAGACTTGGATATAAAAAGATGTCCATCTTCATGGGAGAGAACAAGAAACAGCAGCAATCAAGACAACTTCTAATTCATTCCCTACTCTCAACTATTCATTTCTTAACTCTCAGTCATCTTTGCATACCCTAGGATGCCTCAATAACTCCCTTTCTGATGACCTGTGTTACATAGCATGGACAAGGAAACCCCAGATTTTGTATTTCTCTACTCCATTCCAGGAAACCTCCTGAGAATATAGAGATGATTAGTGACTATCCTTTTTTTACATCCTCCTTTCTCAGCATTATCCTATACACAGTATCCAAACAATACAGAGCCTCCCCAACCCCACCCTACAAGATTACTGTAGACTTCCTTTAGGGGGAAAAAACCGTGGACACAAATTTAGCCAAGCTACTACTCTGTGACAATCAAACACAAGTTGATGAAGTTTTCACATAAAGGAAACCAGCAGTTTGCCCAATGTCTAAAGTTTGGAGATAAAGAACAGAACTTAAAACTGGGACCTAGAGCTGCAGGAAGGAAGCAGGAACAAAATTTTAACCGAGTTAGAAGGTTTATTGAGACCTCCAGGCATCAGTTAGTCTTTTATCTTATCTAGGACTGTGTTTAGGATACAATTCAGCCATCTGGGGGTTGCTTCAATGAGCTTTGCACTCCAACACCTAAAGAAAAAAAATACCGGCTACTAATTGGAAGTGTTATTTGAGCACTCTTTAAAATTCTTTCCAAAATTAATGAGGGCATATAGTACATAAAGATGCACACAGGGAGGCAGGCAGCATCGGGAGACAACTGAGCATCTCACATAAATGCAGCTGCTAAACAAGTTCATGACATGCATAAAAATGGCAATAGGGTTATACCTGCGAGAACACCTCAGAGGGGCTTTAAACCCTTGAGCAAAATTTAAAAATTTTGCCTCAGACCTTCTGGTCTCTTGTAATATTAAACCAACTATTTGTGCCTGCATAAACAGTTCATTTCATTTTTCTCTTTAATTATATATTGTGACTGCTGAATATTAATCTCACCCTTTTTAAAAGGAAAATGTATATTTTTGTCTGTCATTCAGAGTTTTCATAAATCTTCAAGTTTGAAGCAGATTCATCCAATAATGCGTCACTAGCCCAGCTACCTCTGGTTGCCAACAGTCTATATGAATAGGAGGCAGAATGAGAACAAGGAGACCTTGAACTCATTAAATGGTTTGTGAATGGTTCCCATTTCCAGAAAAAGTATAAATTTGTTTTCCAGATCCACTCTCTCTCTCTACATGTGTCCATGATGAGAGAGGCAGGCATTCTTTTATCTTACGGAGATTTTTGTTTTATAGAAGATATAAAAAACAGAAGACAATTTGTAACAATGAATTTAATGCTTCCAATATTAAGCTACAGTATAAAGTAAATTCCTGCATTAATCTAAAACCATCTAAAAATTAATGCAACTATGAAGATAGCTATGACAACGTCCTATACTAACTCATGCCTGACCAGAAGTTATCCAAACATGTAATGAAGCAGTTTTTTCTGTCCATTTATAACTCAATAATTTACTTTTTCATTTAGAGTACACTTATGTCTGTTGAGTTCAGCTACCTTTTAGCCAACAAGTTTACCCCCCTTTTTCACCATGGCTACATATAGAAATACTACCTGTCTCCAGACCCAGCAAAGATGGAAAGAAGGATGAGGGATGCAGCAAGAAAATACTCTACGAGAGCAAACAAAAAGAGGTAAGTTTGTAGAGTATTGCAGAGTCAGACAGTTAGGCATGACAGAAAGAATGGTTTAAAGACACAACTTTGGCTTTGGACCCAAGCCATAAATCAGGAAAGAAGAAAACTCATCTCCTATAACTTAGAATATGCAGACCACTTTTCAAATGCATGGTCAAGTTCTTTGCCGGTCTTTAAGGATTTGCAGACATAGTGCTTTCATGACTAACAAATGGTTTGTATAATTAAAACTGTTTTTTGAAAGCCCTCTGAATTTCAGAGCACACAGAATTATCCTTCATATAGTACTGCATCAGAACAATTAGGTAGAATCAGGCTGCATGTCAGTGCACAGATCATTTGTTTTATGATTAACTTAATTCACCATAATATTTACTTCCACTACTTACTCCCAAACAATATTGATCTGCTCTTTCACAAAGCAGGTTATCCTGGTCTGGATCAAACCTGTCTCTGCTAGTAACAGTTTCTCTAGGAGACAGTTCTATTTTAAATGTTTCATAGGCCATCTAGTTATTTGTTCATTGTTAGGGATGGTGGGAGAGCTATAATAGACAAGCAGCCTCAGCTGGCCACTGGATGTAAGACTAGATCTGGCATTATTAAAAGGATAGACGGTATATTCTATGTCCTATGGAAAATAGTTTGATAATACATCTTGACCCAGAACTTATTAAAAAATCCATTACCTTTTTAATTCAAGTTCATAATACCCTTTGGAATTTCAATTTAGGCATTTCTTACCAAAATAATAGGTAGCTTTATTACTGAACATGGGAGATAGAGTCTCTCATATTGACAACTCTCTTACATGAGGGTTATTAATTTATTACTGACAAATTCATGTTCTTACTCTTAAAAAAAAAAAAAAAGAGGGGGGTTGCACATCTTTGCCTTCCAAGATCTTAGATCAACTCTGCCATTGCCTTGTGTTAATCTTACGGTGGTGCACCAATTCTATTTATTGGGCTGTTAATCTTTACCTAACAAGACCTGGCCCAATCCCTAAGATTGCTCATGAAATCCGCACCCTGAGGCCAGTTTGCTTTAAAAACAAGTACAAACGCACCGAGAAGGGATAGCGTTATACACTCAATTTGGACGATTACATCCCATTTGCAAAATCAAAGATCTTGTGAGGCCATGGGAAATCCAACCTCGGCCTCTTATCCTGCATCAGAAGTGCTGGTCAGGAACCCGACACCTGCTCCCCTCCTTCCGACACACTTGCAAGACAAACACATGCTCCATTAAAAATAACACCACTCTATTCTGGCATGTTTTCTTCCCAGGCGCCTTGCTTTAAAATGTGCTTGAGTTTGTCGCGGCGGGCGGGTGAGGATCTCCAATTACTGCGCGCAATGAGCTCCCAGAAGACAGACGGGCGCACTGGCCGCTGCGTGCCACCACTCAGCACTTCTCTCGCCTTCTGAGGCCTTCTTCCCCCCAGTAGCAGGTCCTCGTGCCTTTTAGGTTCCTTCTTTGATATGCTAGCACAACGGAAAGCAGTGGGAGGCAATGCTGCACCTTGCCCCGTACTGGGAACTCCCTAGAGAACGCGGTGTTTGGTTGCAGGCCTTTCCAAACTGATTCTCTAGCATTCTTTTAAAATCATCTGCTAGCAGAAATTTGTCTGACCATTGGGTGTTTTAATAATTGCTCTAGCTGACCTGGGAACTGGGGAATCTGGTAAAGAGACACAGCGTGACAACACAGCGTTTGCTGATTATTTCACGTTAATTTGGACCATAAATTCCTCGAATGGATCCAGTCGGCCAACACATGATTTTTAGCACAGGCTGAGAGATTCTTCAAAGGGCTTCCATATATCACAATGTATTGCTATTAAGAAAGGATCAAAACAGCAGGTACATCTCTATGGGAATTTAGTAAATACGTAAATTATTATTTAAATCACTGTAGCTGGCTGTAGGAGGAAAAAAAATCAGTTTGTATCTTATAGATACAATGTAAGCCTCACTTTCATTTCTGTTTTTTTATTTTTATCTTTTCTGAATGGCCGGGTCGCTTTTCTTCATGTTTTAGCACGCCTTTCTCAGGTGGGTTACATTAAAGAGACTCTGTCCACCAAAATTTCCATTTGGCATGAGTACCCTAGAGAAAGGATCAATGTCTTTTGGTGAAGAAGGGAGTGCTTTAAACTATTAGCACTTGGAAATACATCCGCTTATCTTAACCGTTCATCATTAAAATGGTTGAAAAAAACAAAGTACCTTTTGCCTTTTGCCTTAATATTTTCTTCATCAGTCCTCCTATGATATGTTACTATCACCATGATTATTTCCTGAAGAATGTGGTTTTCTTTTTTTTTTTTTTTTTTTTTTTTTGAGACAGAGTCTTGCTCTGTCTCCCAGGTTGGAGCGCAGTGGCACCATCTCGGCTCACTGCAAGCTCTGCCTCCCAGGTTCACACCATTCTCCTGCCTTAGCCTCCCGAGTAGCTGGGACTACAGGTGCCCACCACCATGCCCGGCTAATTTGTTTGTATTTTTAGTAGAGAAGGGGTTTCACCGTGTTAGCCAGGATGGTCTCAATCTCCTGACCTCGTGATCCACCCACCTCGGCCTCCCAAAGTGCTGGGATTACAGGCATGAGCCACTGCACCCGGCCAAGAATGTGGTTTTCAACAAGTTTTTGGCCTTCTCCTTTTTCTCACCCTACAGTGTCCTTTTGGTGTTATAGAAGTGCTATCACCTATTCCTCTTCCAAGAAAAATGACTTAAAAAATGGGATTATTTATGCTTTCCCATTATTAATTTAGAGGACAAGATAGAAACATTCCAGTAGCTACAGAGAAGGTCAGAAATAGGTGAGGTGCATTGGGGGTGAATCTTAAGCCTCTTTAAAGAAGGCTTAAGAAAATATTGAAAGTATGGGAAATGGCATAGGGAAGAGGAAATTGGCAAGGGCAGGGACACCAAGGGTGGGCTGAGGTGATGTGTTAGGAAAGATGGGAGAGGTTCCAGAACTGGGAGGCCAGCCTTCGTTATTAAGTAAATATGTAAGACTAACACTACAGTATAAGAGACAAAAAGCTTCTTTGACTTTAGATATCTTTGGCTTTCAAATGTAATGTGTATGTTTTAAGATTCAGAAAGCTGATTAAAAGGTAAATAACCATCATTGAATATAATGCTTTGTTTAAGAAATGAACTCTTGTTTTACCAATATAGCTGATCAACATAAACAGCGAAACTGGTAATTGATAAATGCTGTGAAAGTCAGAAATACTCATATATTGACAAAGAATACTGGAAAAGGAAAATATAATCTGAAGCTATTTCGTTAGCATATTTTCAAAAAGCATTCAACAATACCAGGTCTTCTGACAAGCTCAATCAAAATATTCCCATCAGAGTAGTGATTTCTTATAAGTCCTGCTATTGAAGGCAGTATTCTAGGGTCTTCTGCAGCCATGATTCACAGCACTGGTCCCCAGTCCCTGCATATCCTGATGCTCGGAGAATCATGGTATAGGAGATTATTCATGAAGTGGCTAAAAGGATAGCAATAGCAATAGCTAACACTTGTATGATATTACTGTGGACGAGGAGGTTGTTCAAGCATTTCATGTATATTACTTCATGCACTCCCAGACCCTGCCAACAACTCTATTAGGTATATACTTTTATCGTCCCCATTTTCTGGATAAGGAGATGAGCCTCCAATAGCTTAAGGGGCTTGCCCATGTTCACACAAGTAGTTAAATACCAAAGCTGGGATTCAAACCCAGGAATGCTGGCTGTAGAATCCGTGGTCTTTCCCACTATCCTATGTTGCTTTTCAAATTTGGCATAACCTTTAAATGTAGCAATTTGTCTTTAGAAGCTAAAGAATCATGAAGATAGTATTTTTGGTCCCATTGACTTGTCCACAATGCTATTTTTATCAAAATTAAAATTATATAGTGCATTGGAAAATATTTACTAAGCATTAATGAAAAGTCATATTGCTAATGTTCTCTCTAAAATAAATGTTAAGTACTGTATAAAATGTATGTAAGGTGAGTTAACCCATACAACCAATGTATGAGCTAAAGTAAATCAAGTGATGTTTTATTCATTTTTGGGGTCAATATGCACTGCTGTATATTTTACCAAAATTATTAGGGGAATGGAAAAGAAAATAGAAAAGCAAATTTATCTTTATACTAATGTAACATCATGTTTTCCTCTTTCCTGTAATCAAATCTAAGGTTACGTATGAAGCATTCACCATACTTTATAATCAATGTCTTTATTGATCCTCAAAACTATTGTAATATATAGCTTATAGGAAATTTACATTACAGAAGGCTATAAACACTGCAGCCCAGGTTTCTGGGAAGGTGAATGGTCATCTGGAATAAGTAATGTTGCTTGCCTCCATGTTACTGTCATAATAATAGTAATAAAAACTAATAATAAATGTGTTTTTATTACTATTTGTCAGGCATTATGCAGATATTATTTCATTTCATCCTGATAACCACCTTACCTGGTAGGTGCTGTTATTATCCCCATTTTTTATGTAAAGGATTTTATTCAAAATCAAACAGATAATAAATGGCAAAGGCAGATTTGGGGGTTTCGTCTGTTTGTTGTTGTTGTTTTGGGATGGGGGTCTCACTCTCGTCACCCAGGCTGGAGTGCAGTGGCACTATCGGCTCACTTCAGCCTCCATCTCCCTGGGCTCAGGAGATCCTCCCACTTCAGCCTCCCAAGTAGCTGGGACTACAGACGCACACCACCAAGCCTGGCTAATTTTTGTATTTTTTGTAGAGACGGGGTTACTCCATGTTGCCCAAGCTGGTCTCAAACTCCTGAGTTCAAGCAATCTGCCCTCCTTGGCCTCCCAGAGTGCTGGGATTACAAGCATGAGCCATCGCACTCGCAGAGGTGGATTCCAAATGAGGAAATTCGACTGGGAAGTAGAGAGATTCACCCCTAAAGTCTACTGGGTAGTACATGATGTGAACTTTGACACTGACTGAACTGTGTTAGAATTGTGGCTCTACTTCTTATTAGCCGGTAACCTCAGACAAATCTCTAAGTCTCCATTTCCTAATTTATAAAATGAAGATCATACTACAGTGTTGTTATAAGGATTAAATTTAAAAGCAGAGCCTATGACACCTATGATAGTAAACAAAACTATCTACCCTTTATTGAATGCTTATTGTATCCAGACTTTATGCTAAGCATTTTACAAATGTTATTTATTTAATCTTCCAATAACTCCATCAGACAGGTTTTATTACTCCCAGTTTATAAGAAACAGATTTAGAGAATCTATGCAATCAGTCCAAGTGACACAGACAGTGAGACACAGAGTGGAAAAGTGAATCCTGATCCACACATTGCTCATGATCCACATTGCTCACATGGCACTGGGTCAGTCCACCAGGTAATACGGAGTTCATGCTCTTTCACAAGACTGCAGAAACTGATACTGGGAACCAGTATCACTGATGTAAATCACTAGTCAAAACTGAGATTTGCCTGAGTTCAATATACTTCGTAGTTCACATAAATATTTCAGTATAAATATGACTATCTCCTCTCTGTCCACTGTTGGAGGGTCTCTCATGTTTCTGCACATCTTGCAAGCAGAGCCACTACAATCTTTTCAGAACAGTGAATAGGTCAGTCAGGCAAGAAGCAAGCAGGAATGGTACAGGGAGTTCTCCTGGAGGGGCCACAAGAGAGAAGGGTTAGCCAGGTCATCCTTAATCAGAAAGGCGATCAGCACCACGAAAGCCCCAGCGGCCATTGGGCCCTACAGTCAAGCTGTGTTAGTCAGGACAAACTTACATTTCAGGACAGATAGGCATGAACCCTTCAAGTGGACAGCTTGTGCCAAGAGGGCTTGTTTAGCAAAAGAAGCTAAGCAAGAACATGAGTAAAATTCTGAAAGCTGCAGGTTGTGACTTCACTAATGCAGTAAAAACAACTGTTTTGTTGGCTGACATAAATGACTTCCCTACTGTCAATGAAATCTACAAACAGTACTTCAAGAGTAGTTTTCCTGCAAGTGCTGCTTACCTGGTTGCTGCTTTGCCCAAAGGAGGCCGAGCTGAAATTGAGGAAGTAACTGACCAAGCACCTCTCACAACGGCATGACTATAAGTGGCCCAGTGTTATTTAGTCTGAAATTTTTCACATCTTGACTTTTACAATTGATACAACATCTTAATTTTTAGAACTGATGAAAATGTGAGTTTGACTAAAATATCTAAAGTTATTATGGAAATACCATAGAATATGGAGAGCTAAGCACGAGTTGAAGATTAGATGATTAATCCAGTTACTGATGTAATAAATTATTATTATTTACACCCATATTACTGAATGTAGGAAAGAGATACTCATTACTAAAGAGCGACTCAAATAAATAAAAGGAAAATAATAGGTAGGAAAGATGAGTTATTTTTTCTAAGAAATAAACAAGAGCACACCTAATTCAAACTAATTTAATGATATGAAACATTTTGTTCTCATGTCAGATGTGTGACTCTGCTTTTATTTGAGTAAAATTAAAGTATTTAAATTGGAATGGTAGAGGTCAAGAAGAAAGTGGACCAAAATTGTAGACAGATAATATTTTTCTAATGGAAGTAAAATAGACATGCAGATTAAAAAAAACAGTGAATAAATTTTGAAATTAGACACAGTGTCCCCCTCCCGGGCAAAGGGCAGGTTTACTTATAAACAGGAAGAGAGAATGAGTGTCTCCCTAAAAGTAAAGGACATGCATAGTTACTGCCCATTATAAAACATTAGGGTTCCTTAAGCTTAAAATCACGGTCCTGTAACACAACTCACTGCAGATGTAGGTGTTTACTGGCCTGCTTCACATTGCCCTGTGAGTATTGGGGTTCATGGAACCAGCACAAGGAAAATAATGGCTACTTGGCTACTGCATGGCTGTTAATAATAAACTATACTTTGTCGCTAATCCAGAGGTCATGAAACTGTAGCTGGCCAATTTGTTAGCTTGCAAGTATGGCAAAATCTCAGGCTCTTCACAGTTCTTGGCAACCTTCTCCCTACCTCAACACACACATTTGGAATATAAGCTCAGCTAAAACAGAGTCCTTGCCTATCTTTTTCACTGCTTTATCTGCAGTATGTAAAACATTTTCTGTTCACAGTGGATACTCAATAAATGTTTGTTAAATGACTAGAAGAGAATAAAGCATTCCTATTTATTCACTTAAAACTAAGCAGTGATCAACTGTATCTGTAGACCTCTGTGCAAACAACTTATTAGACTGTTTCAACTGCTTGTATTTTATGTTACTTCTAAACTCTATATCCTAATGATTATGTTTGATCACCTGTATAAAAATATATGTAAGAATGTGTAATTCTTGCCACATAACTCATTATTTAAAAACTTAAAAACACCCAAGAAGTAATCTCTTAGATATCACTATCTAAGTGATACTTAGATCTGCTCACAGGTCTAGGAAATACTGCTTTGTACTATTGTCACTTGCACCCTTGCAGTAACCCGAGCCACCTCAACAAGGATTCAAGAAGCCCCAGTATCGCCACAGAACTCCCTGGCTCCCCTTTAGGGATTAACAACATTCTTCCCCTTTCCACTGGTCACCTTGATCAGACTTTTCCAGTTCTCATCCTGTTCTCTATGGAGAACTTGGAATATAGGAGATACACAACATGGAATATGAAATATGGAAACCACTTGTCAAGAGTTTGATAAGTAGCAGAGATATGCTTCACTCTAAGCAGTGTTGGTAAATGAATCAGTGTTCGCAGATACTTCATACACATCAGAGCATGTAGACAGCTTTACTAACTGTATCACAACAGGTAAGCACGAACCTGTACAGGAAAGGAAGTGGGGCAAAAAGAGATGTGAAAAGGAGGAAAGACAAAGAAAATGAAGGAGTGAGAGCTTAAAGGGGGAAGCTATAGTAGTACAGTAATAAGGCAAAGAGTTTAATTTCTCATTTCTCAGAGGTGCCCGTTTAAATTCAGTCTCTCTAAATGCTTTTAAAATTGATAGGCACTTTTAAACATGAAAACAGCCAAAATGGGCCATTTTCTTACTGAGCTGCACAGACCATTTCTCACCAGGCTCCTCCAGCTGCCTCCAACAATGTTCCCCATCAGCAAGCAGCTCCTGGGATTGGGTTACAAACAGGTCTGCAGCACCTGCCATAGCCTGCCATTTAAAACTACTGCAAAAGAATGTTTTCTTCTCTCTGGGCTTAGTCTGCAAGCCAAAGAAAAGCAAAAAATTCAACTTAAAAAATTTAATAGGTAGATATAGGTGAATTTATTTTAATATTTCAACTATTTTCTCTTTTTTCCTATTTTGAACTAAAATTTATAGGCCAGGAATCTTTCTTAGAACTTTAGTCCTTTAACAATTTCCCCTCCAGAGCTAGCACAGATTGTCTGATTGTCTCTTTTTTGTACTGAGTGCAAAACAAACAAGCTTCCATCACTGCAAATATCGCTAGTGTTTCCCTAAATATAAGCTCAAGTTACCTACGTATTTTATTTATGGTTCACTTCTAAAACAATTTGGACAGCATATGTTTCATGAGATACAGTGTAAGAAACATTGTAAAATGAAATTTCCCTGTCTTAATCAATGAGGCATCCTGGTAGAATACTTTAGATTTATTAACAATTAAACCACCTCATTGAGACATTTCATAAAATTGAAGATATGGAGACCCAACTATAGTGGTGATATCATTTGCTATTACTGTTAGAACAGAACTTAGGAAAGCAGAGCCTTTGTTTAAAAACAGCCTGCAGTTACGTGTACCATTTAATGCAGACTTATGGTCAGGTTAATGAATTTCCCAGTTCATATATATATTTTTACTAGGCTGCCTTCATCTGGGAATGCATAGATAAAAAAAAGGAAATTATTTATTTTTTTTCTCTTCATGTAACATAAAGTGTAGATGAGTTATTTTAAGGGGTGAGTATACTACACTCTATATTTTCTGTGATGTAAATTAATGATATAAAGTTCCTAAAGGAATTACATTGATATATTTAATAATACTGCATCTTGCAATACTAAGTAGTTAAAGGAGGGGAAGAGAGAGGAAAGGGAGCATGAAGTATCTGTATAATGTCTTAATTCCACTTAAGTAATCATGTAAAACAGAAAAAAGGGGGAGCACGCAGGATAAATAGAGAAAAAAACATATTGCATATTTCAGTGAGAAAAGTACTAGATAAGCAGTGCGTTTGTTTGTATTTTTCAAATCTATCTTTAGCCTAATGTTAAGACTTCTTAGAAAACAGCAGAATAATGGGAAACTCTAATTTTTATATTAGACAAATAATTGCTATTATAACAGATTCTCTTGAAATTAATTTTCTCCTAAATAGTTAATATGTTCTACTATACGAATTTCTACTGCATTTGTAAATAACTTGCTTTATTTGCAGGGGTTAGGGGAAGTTGGAAAAGTTCCAAGACATTTTAAGCCTCTGCCCTCGGGAAGCCCACAGCCTCATGGTCTCTGGAATTGGCTAATTTCCCCTCCATCTTGCCCCATAACATATCTTGTATGTGTTATGTGCCTCTCCTCTCCCCTCAAATCCTACCTCCCTGCCCTCAACAGGGTACTATAAAAAGAGTACTTCGTTCTCCTTTCCTAAAGGTAAAACCAATGCATTTTGAAATAAAAGTTCTTCATAGATGCTGTAGGTAATGGGTAGAGAAGAGCTCCCACCATCTTAGACTATTGCCTTCTCACCATTCCTGCTGGGGTCCTTCCCAAGCATTGATTGCTCTTTTGAAGAAAACTGCCTTTCTATTTCAGTTTTTAAAAATCAAAGGTTTCAGAAACAGATTCCTTCCTGAATTCCTGCTCCACCACCAGGTAGCTCTGTGATCTTAATTAAGCTACTTTGCCTGCAGAATTTCAGTTTTCTCACCTGCAAAATAGGAATAATAAAAAGAGAAAGAGAGAGAGAGAACAGCAGAATAAGGGGAAGATTTAGTTTTTAAATTTTGAGAAAACATTTCTCAAACATTATAGCATTCTTCTCTTTCTCTTTTTAAAAAAGTTACTTCTAATGTATATTTCCAAAGCTCCCCAAGGGTTTTTGTTCAGTTCACAATCTTTCAATTATTAAGCATTGGCCATCCCATGTATGCACTCTGAGTTTCTGCCTTCTTCCTCCTGCTTTGTTTGCTACTGATGCATTGGCCTGAATTACCATCACGTTCAGAGTTAGAGTAAGGAAAATAAACAACTGCATTCAAAATCATAAGAACAGTAGCCAATCTATCATTTATGTTTCACAAACACACTTCTCCTTAAAACCAGTTGCTATTCTTCACAAAACTTCAGTAATTTTCTTCTTCCTTTTACATTTTCTCAGAACCCACCTTCTCATCTCATGTCATTCCTGATAACCACACCATGCAACAAGTCTGCCCATTGGTTTCTGTCTCAAAGTAAATCCTTCTTTCATTCTTTTATTGCATCTTTTCTTTATTTGAAGCATCTTGCTTGTGACATAATATGTCACAATAAATTTTGTCATCAAGAAAGCATCTCAAATGTAAGGACAACATTAACACATAATGAAAAACTAAATATATAGAAAAAAACTTATTTGAACCATCCATAAAAGCTCTTTTTTCCTCTCCAGGCCATTTTAACACATTTTTATTTGCATTTTGCAATTTATATAGTTGCCAACTTAAGCCAAGCATACTCAGGAAAAGTTAGGTTTTGGTGGGTTCAAACTGGGAAATATCTATTTCAGCTTTTCAGCTCTGCTCACTCCAGGTAGGGATGCCAGACTGACACAAATCAACAAGCAGCCACATGGTGACCAAATGGACCATGCTTCTCAGCATCATTTCAAGATGGCACAAGGTGGGGTGTAAGATAGAGAGCAATGTTGAAGGAACTGTGCTCTTTTCTCAAAGGTAAAACCAATGCATTTTGAAATAAACGTTCTGAGTAGGTGATATAGGTAACAGGCAGAGAAGAGCTCCTACCATCTTAGACTGTTGCCTTCTTCTCACCATTCCTGCTAGGGTCCTTCCCAAGCATTGGTTGCTCTTGAAGAAAACTGCCTTTCTAATCCAGTCTTTAAAAATCAAAGATGTTCACCTTCTTGCCCAAGTAATTCATGCCTAATCGTAATGCCAAAGAGAGTCTCAATTCAGGCATTTTGTGTTCTTCTCTCACATTGGTGCTATTGTCCTGTGTTGTATGTAGCTGGGGAAGAAAAAAGGCCCTCCACATGGAAGCAAGTTTGTCGGAAACTTGCTCAGAACTGGTAGTTGAGGATAAGGAGGCCTTCCTTTGGAGCCATGACCCTTTCCTCTCACTATGAGGATGCATTCGGTGTAAAATTGGTTCATCTGTGACCAAATCCAAAAGGCTTACGTATCAAACTAAATGATTTCTTTAAAAGTGATTCATGCATGAATTGACAGCACAGTGCCGCAGAAGCACTCCTAGATCACACAACATTGAAGTAGCATGTCCTACAGTGAAGAACTGGTTGGAGCTGGAAGGAGCCCGGGTTGTCATCCCAAGTCTATATCTGAAAAATGATGGACCTTAGATAAGTCAGTCACTCAGGACCAAGCCTCTCCTTTAAAATGCTGACAATAATGGATGCTGACTTCTAGCTTACAGTGGTGTTTTATGTAAAACACAATGACCTTTTGAGAAAATAAGACTCTAGGAAAGAAAAGAGCTCTGTAAACTCAGGATTCAAATACCATTAAGTATTCATTGATGTTATTAAAATCAGATTAGATCAATAATGTGTCTAGCATCATCCAGGATAATTTATGAAAAGTAGTATATGGAGTCCCTATATCTCAAAACAAGTTGAAATTACTTAAAAGTGTCTTGATAGAGGTTTAACTTTTTAGGATAGGCTAGGTTGCAATATGTTTGAAAGGATCCCTAAGGGCAGAAATTCTAGATTCCCAGTAGAAACCATACTCTGACTTCTTCATCAAATAGGGAATTTCCAAACCTACAGGGGAATAGAAAGGAAGTCCAGTACAGACTTGATTGCTTTGTGCTCTTTACGTGATATTCTTTAGTTGCCACACTGATGTGTTTAAGATGTATTAGGCACACTTCTGTGCCTTTTGGGGGTTTGAGGGAGGACTCTTTAAAGCGAATGTATGACCACATTTGATCAATTCACAGGGAGAGTGGACCATACACATGATGGCTTTAGATATATTCTTAAATGAGATAGTACACCATAATGCAATCTGGTCTAGTGCAAGATTTGGCAATCTTTCAGAAGAGAGGAGTGATAAATTGCTGAGTATCGGCCTTGGGGGAAACAAGGAGTTTAACTAGAGAAAGCAAGAGGCACAAAGAAGGTCTCTTTGCTAAGAAACACCTCGCTGATTTGAGTTTCATTTGCATTAAACATTCTCCTTGTAAAATACAAATATTCCTCGAGGAGGAGTTACTTTGATCAGCTCAATTTCTGGCTAGATATGGATGAGTCGGAAACTGAGAGGAGTTTTGCTATAGGACTGGTGGAGTGATGGGAGGAAAGATCATTTGGAACATGAGTCACTTTAAAGGCAGCCAGATCTGATGGATGTAATGCTTAAGGGACTGTGAACAGCCCAGGGCAGCAATGAGAGGGGGCACCAGGAAGAGGAAGGGGAGTCAAACCATGGGAGATGTACTTTATCAACCAGGCAATATTTTCTAGTACAACTGGCTGGGGGCGTTGAACATTATTCCCCGTGATTCCTTGGTCTCCATTGTGGCAGGATACTGACTCTTACTCTGTTTGAAAGAACACAAAGTTAAGAGTTCAAAGACATGGGCTTGGCTTTCTCAGTGTGAGTAGTCCATTTGCCACATTTCTTTTGCCTGACTCATCCTGTACCTCTGCCAGGTAGAATGATTGAGACCTGCTCCTGCCACTCTTACCAGGGCACTTTGAGAATAAATGAGTAAATTTCTTTGTTAAGCAAATTCGATGCCCAAATCTGAGGAATGCTAAGATTTAAAATAATAAGTGAAAACTTCATGAGACTGATGTTCTTGTAGCCTCTTTGGGCTAATAAGAGTAGGCTGGTTACATGCATATGTTTAAGCAATTAGAGTCTTGGTACTGTTAAAGCAAACTAAATATGGCCTGAGAATGACTCTGTACTTCTACATTTGAGTCCTTGTGGACGAACCATAACCCAGCTTAATAGGCAGACAAAATTGAAAATTTAACATAGTAGTATGCACCTGTAACAATAGCTGAGTGTTGGCCAATCCCAGCGGCCATACTTCAACCACTTATACACTGCTGGGTGTTCAAACTGTGTTCAAATAAGGCAAAACCTGAGCTGTAACCAATCCAGCTGTTCTGTACCTCACTTCCAATTTCCGTATATCATTTCCCCTTTTTGTCTATAAATCTTTTTCCACCTAGTGGCTCGCTGGAGTCTCTGTGAATCTGCTGTGATTCTGGGGCGGCTGCCCAATGTGCAAATTGTTCATTGCTCAATTAAACTCCTTGACATTTAATTCAGCTGAAGTTTTTCTCTTATCAGTACCTACAAACAATATTCTTTTTTTTTTTTTTTGAGACGGAGTCTCGCTCTGTTGCCCAGGCTGGAATGCAGTGGCACGATCTTGGCTCACCACAACCTCCGCCTCCAAGGTACAAGCGATCCTCCTGCCTCAGCCCCGTTAGTAGCTGTGATTACAGGCACGTGCCACCATGCCCGGCTAATTTTTGTATTTTTAGTAGAGACGGGGTTTCACCATGTTGGCCAGGCTGGTCTCAAACTCCTGACCTCAGGTGATCCACCCGCCTCAGCCTCCCAAAGTGCTGGGATTACAGGCGTGAGCCACCACGCCCAGCCTCTACAAACAATATTCTTAGAAAAAAAATAAAGTTGTCTTCTGCATAATAGAAAGCAAACATAATTTTATTAGGGATCTAGAACCCTTTCTGGGAAGTCACAGAGAATGGGTTCAGCAGAAGACGACTGATACTTCATGCCAGGTAGACTGCTAAGATCGTATACATTATCTCATGTAATCTTCACTATAATC
Organism: Gorilla gorilla gorilla; assembly: GCF_029281585.2. Taxonomy (NCBI): domain Eukaryota; kingdom Metazoa; phylum Chordata; class Mammalia; order Primates; family Hominidae; genus Gorilla; species Gorilla gorilla. The sequence goes on along the minus strand of NC_073224.2, from coordinate 56,997,131 downwards.
TAAAAGAAATGCTATTAGCGTACCTATTTAATAGATTAGGAAACCAAGGCATAATGAATATCTGGCCCAGATACCATAGCCTGTAAATGCTGAAGCCAGAATTCAAATACGGATACTGTCACTTTTTCATTAAAGGGCTAAATCATAAATATTTTTAGCTTTGCAGATCATACAGCCTGCAGATCACAGCCATTCAATTCTGCCATGGCAGTGAGAAAGTAGACAGACAATATGGCAATGAATGAGTGTGGCTATGTCAATAAAACTTTATTTACAAAAACAGGTAGTTGGCTACCTGGATTTGGCTCCTGGCCCTAATGTGTCAACCCCGGCTATTGACCATTATTATATGATACTGTCTCTTACTATATATAATTTCAAGCTGAAATTATTTGGTTGCTTCTGTACATTGGTTGTTATTTAGTACACACTGACCTCTTCGTTATTCTGTTAAGTAGCCCAAGATGATGATGTATTGAAAATGTATGGCTTCCTTTTGTGAAAGCTTAGGTTTTACCAATCACCTGTTGGGGCATCTCATCATTTATCTCTTAGAAATAGAAGCACAGAGGCTATATTTTATACCTGCTCAGTCATCTAAGGCTCTTGACTAGCAAGAAAACACACTCTGTTGGCTCAAAATCCTGCCCCACATAGAGCAACCAGCTTGGTTGTTAGGGTATTTGTTTCTAAAGATCAAGCAACAATATAATACACTCTGATGATCCAGAACAGATGTGGGGATAAAGCCTAAGCTGAAAATATTCCTGGGGAACTTAAACTAGGATCAGAGGCATTTCCACCAGGCATGTGGCAAGTTGTAGTTTGGAAAATGTGCTCTGTCTTGTATGACTTCAGTGTCCCACTGAGCTCCCCACCTTTGACATAGTTGCAATGAGAGAAGGTTGGATTTACAAGTGGTATTGACCTCGTTGCCAAGGGAAGTAAAGGAGATTTGGTTCCACTCTCCATCCCTAAATGTGATGGCAGGGAAAGGGCCCCTGAAAAAAAAAAAAAAAATGAAGCTGACCCCAGTATGCTTGCTACAATTTGGTGCTTGTATATTTGTATCTCTTTTCTTCACTACCTCTACTTTGAAGATGATTGTATTCATTTTGTTTGGGTGCTATATTCCATGCCTAAATCCCAGAGAAGGCATTAACAAAGTGTTAGTACTGACAGACTGACAAAGATGTTGGCCTATTCACCAGTCCCTAAATCATATGAGCATTTAACTGTTATAGTTAGGTTTGTGGGTTCTCTGTTCTCTATTCATATTCTATTTCTCTCTCCCTCCCTCTGTCCCTCTTTCTCTCTTAGTCACTACCTAGTTACCTTGTTTCTATAGCTACTAATAGCAGAGCTACCCTCGAAACTATAATGGAGTTTGCCTCTCCTATTCTTATTTTAAAGAAAATAGAAAATTGAGTACTTTAAAACTTAGTGAATTTCTGCTTTTTAATTGCTCTGCTTCTGATGGAAAATCCACTTTACCCTACCTGATTTTATATCACTGGAAATGGGACTGGCATCGTATCTACATTTAGATTATGGGACAGATAGAGTTATCTTTTTTGAACTGAATTCTAGAAAATAAATCATTGTTCTCATTTCCAAAAGGAAGTAGTAGATAATAAAACCTACATGTATTTGCACAATTTTTTTTAGATACTCTGAATTAAGAGAAAATGCATTATTCACTTTAGCAATTCCAAATTTCAATTAAATTTCCCTTTTAAAAATAGTGCCACTGAATGTATTACAAGTAAAAGTGTCGCCACTTTTTGCCTGGAGGCAGAAAATGTTTAACAAATTTATGATAAAGCAATTTTTTTTCTATCAATCAATCCCTAGAGGGCATTAACTGCTCTTAGGAAGTTTATTGCAGAAGATGACACAACCGACATGCACAAAAAAACAGTAAGCATGCTGTGAAGTGGAGGAGGAAATGGAACACTCTAACATCACATCCCGGTCATACCAAGGTCCATTGACCCTGTATTCATTCCAGATAATTAATTTACTACACATTAAACCTCGATGTGAAGAAGGCTGTTGTGCATCAATTGTGTCGGAATAAAAAGTGTTATTGATTTAGGATTTCTATTGTATCATGTGCTGACAGAAAAAACAACAACAATCAAGTTATATCTCATAGATGGAACAAACCTGTGCTGAAGGACGAAATTGCTAAATAAGTGCACTCTGGAACACACTTAGCTGAAGCGGCACTGCCTGAAAGGGGTTCTGCAGGGTGAACTAGGAGGCATAATTAGAACCAACTGAAGTGTCTAATATTGATAGATAAGCACTCTAGAAATCAGATTTTGGGATGTGCTAATGATCCTCTTTACAGTAAAGGTCTAAAATAGCCCACTGCCCTCTGCCAAATCCAACCATTAATATTTATTAAATAAAATATGAGTGTACCACTAATTTTAAACAACTGACATGAATCGAAGCTTTCTCCTATTTGAAGCACAAAAATTATAAGGATGAGGCCGCACAAGATTGAAGTCATGATGTTTTATAGATACTGAAAGAACTGGTTATCGATTTTAAAAATCAAGTGGCCTCATTAACTAATATAACTTGCATATGGCGAGAAAGAAAAGACAATGAACAAAAATGTTCGGGTTCAAATCCCCAGTAACCAAGAGCAAGTCACTTAACTTCTCTGAAGGCACAACAGTCACACCCGTAAAGCAGAAACAGTAATACTCACTCTACTTACTCATAGGGCTAATAAAATAAATGCGATAATGCATGAAAGTGATTGCAAATATTATTCAGTTCTATTCAAATATGTTATTGAAATTATTTTACTTCAATAACATATTTTTTGCCATTACTTTCAGTGGCAAAAACCACAATTACTTTTGCATCAACCTAATATTTGAAAAAAATGATTTTTAAAAAGAATGCAATGATAAGGAGGACCTTTTCCCCTTGGGTGACACATTCTAAACATTTTTTTTAACATATCACAAATCTCCATTTTTCCTAAGTGGTTTACAATAACTTAATTTAGCCTGAAAGTACTTATTTGAGGTTTAAAAAAAGGTAGGACAAGACGGAGGTGCAAAAATCAGTGACAGTGCAAAATACTCTTTAGAAGGCATTAACTACTCTTAAAAATGTGAACACCCATAATTTCATGGGACAAAGCAACATGACCTGAATTCTTTCTCTAATTCAAGGCACTCTGTGTATTAATAGGACTTCCTCACATGTAATATCTGAAATATTTTTACTTGTTTTATATACCATCCAAATACCTTTTTCACATGTAGCATTTTCAAATCTATAGTAGAAAGTCGATTGATGGGATGGACCATCAATATGTAGTTATACTGATCCCTCACAAGTTATTCCTATAATAAAAATAGAACTGCTATAAGCTTCAGTGTTTAATATGATACTCACTAGCAACATGTGGATATTTAAATGTAAATTAATTAAAATTATAAAACTGAAAATTCAGTTCCTCAGTTAGCCTAGCCATATTTCAAGTGCTCAATAGACACACTAGTCACACAATAGCTGACTAGTGCCTTCTGCATTGGACAGCGCAAATATAGAATATGTCTATCCTCACAGAAAGTTCCAGTAGATGCACTACTATAGAGGGTCTTTGAAATCAGAGACCCAGCTCACATCACTAGGTATCAAACCTTTCTCTTTTTTGGCATAAGCTATCCTCACTCCTAACCAAGGAACACTGTGAAGTTCTGCTCTTCCAGCTCCTTGAAGCCTGAGTTTCTTGCAGGGTGTGAAACAGTTAAATTGTTTTGCTTTGTTTTTTACCACCAGTCTCAGCACGTAGTTGGAGGACCATGCTTATGAGGGTAGTAGAATTTATGCAATGCAAAAAAATGTAGAAATGTTCACTGAGTGAACAAAGGGTCTGCCTAGGTTTTCTGGGGTCCACCTTCCAAATGGGATACTAAAACTTAGGTGACTTTTCTTTTGGAAAGGTAAATACACTTCACTTAATGGGTAAATTGTTATGTCCACCATATTAACTGACTCAGTGGAATCACAGAGAAATTTTAAAACTTGCAGAAGAATAAGAATCAATATATGATCAAAGTAGCTGAGAAGACCTAAGCACCTACTAGCCCATAAGGCTGGAGAAAGTATACCTGTTGGCATAACCAGATGCACAATTTCAGAGGAAGCAGAAAAGAACTAGCATTTACTAAACACCTAGTATGTATTCATAGTAACCTTATGAAGTGGGTAGAATAAATACCATTTAACAGAATAGAAAACTGATGTTTAGAGCATAATTCTCCAAAAGTCACACAGCTATTAAGTGATGTATATATAATTTAAATTTACATCTATCCAGCTCCAGTGCTCTTGTTTTTTCCATTATACTTTAAAGACCTTCAAAGAGAATAATATTAGTAGTAAAGGCTGAGGCTCCTGCCTTCTGATCATGGATGGAATCAAAACTTAAGACTCCTCAGAGGGCAGTTGGCCAAGAACAAAATGTAGCATAAAGTGAAAACTTAAAGACAATCAAACCTAGTATGCAGAAAGAGCTCACAAATATGTAGAGTGCTAAATGGCAGTACACTTCAGTAGCAAAGGAGTTTACATAACAAAGGTTGTAAGGCTTGTAGAATAATATTCACATGCTATTCAAATACAGAAGGGAACTTTTATTGCAGCTAAATATGAAGATTAACACAGAGCCCAAGAAAATCTAATAAGGAAGAAAGGTGGAAGATAAGAAGCTGGAATGAATACCTGATTCCACATGCATATGGAAAGACAATGTAATCCCTAGTAAGTGGACACAGAAATGTATAAAACAAAAACAATAATTTATATGCCTAAAATATCTCTGAAATATGCAGATTAACCATGGCAGTTTGAGGATCTTCTCAAGTAATTTATATTTTCCAAACTGAAAATTCCTTTTCTGCTTCAAGCCATGATGGAGTAACTGGAACAGGAGTTGCCTTTCCACTGTAAAAAAAAAAAAAAATTAGAAAATTGGACAAAATACACAAAACAACTGTTTTCAGACACCGGACAGCAAAAAAACATAAGGCTGTGTCCCTGAGAGAACAGAAACAAAAATGATAAGCCCTAGGACTGCCCCAGATTTCTATCTAGGTATTCTTTTCAAATTGTAATACAGAAAGGGGGAACTCAAGCAGATCAAAGTGGTATTGCAGAGTCGAGGTGATAGAAAATAGAGTTTAGAAAGGCTGACGTGGCTGGAGTTTTAAGGGCACAGAACCAGACAGCAAAAGAATCAAGCTGAACTGTGATAATCTGCCAAAGCAAAATTTAACATTCTTTAAAAGAAGACACAAAATTAAGTACTAAATAAACAACATTTATTGTGTCCAGCACTTAAAAAAATAACTAGAGATATAGTGATACAAAAAGTTATAATCCATAACCAGGAGAGATATCAGTCAATAAAAGCAGACCCTCAGATGACAAAGATGATGAAATCAGCAGACAGGGACATTAAAGCAACTACTATAAATATGTCCTAGGATTTAAAAGAAAACATGTTTAAAACAACATGTTTAAAAGAATAAAATTAAGAGAGAAATGAAAGATATGAGAACTAAATAAACCTTAAAGTGCTGAAAATTAAAATATCTAAATTGAAAAATTACATAAACTAAACAGAAGATTAAACACCGCAGAAGAAAAGATTAATGAATTTAAAGATATAGCAGTAAATTCTATTCAAACGATGTCACAGAAAAAAAAAAACACTAGAGAAATACTTAACTAAGCCTCATTAACCTGTGGCATAGTATTATATTAAGTGGTCTAATGTATTTAGGCATAACTCATTTTGTTGCATTTTTTGTGCTTTGCAAATATTATGTTTTTTACAAATTGAAGATCTGTGGCAATCCCTTGTCAAGTATGTCTATTGGGGTCATTTTTCCAAAGGCATGTGCTCACATCTTGTCTCCATGTCACATTTTGACACATCTCACAATATTTCAGATGTTTTCATTATTATTATATCTGTTATGATTTGTGATCAGTGATTATTTTATGTTACTTTTCTAAGTGGTTTGTGCACCACAAATTGTACCCATATGAGACAGCAAATTTAATTGATAAATGTGTGTGTTCTGACTGTTTCACAGACAAGCTATGCTCCACCTCTCTCTCTCTTTTTAGGCCTCCGTATTCCCTGAAACAAAACAATATTGAAACTAGGCCAACTGATATCCCTACGACAATGTCTAAATGTTCAGTTGAAAAGAAGAGCCCCACATCTCCCACTTTAAATCAAAAGCTAGAAATGATTAAGCTTAGTGAGGAAGGCATGTTGAAAACCAGGATAGGCCAAAAGCTAAGCCTATTGTGCCAGTTAGCCAAGTTGTGAATGCAAAGGAAAAGTCCTTGAAGGAAATTAAAAGTGCTACTCCAGTGAACACATGAATGGTAAGAAAGCAAGACAGCCTCACTGCTGAGATGGACAAAGTTTGAGTGGTCTGGATAGATGATCAATCCAGCCAAAAAAAAAAAATCCCATTAAGCCAAAACCTAATCCAGAGCAAGGCTGCAACTCTCTTCAATTCTGTGAAGGCTGAGAGAGGTGAGGAAGCTGCAGAAGAAATGTTTGAAGCTAGCAGAGGTTGGTTCATAAAGTTTAAGGAAAGAAGGTGTCTCTATAACATAAAACAAGCAGCAAGTGCTGATGTAGAAGCTACAGCAAGTTATCCATAAGATCTAGCTAAGATAATTGATGAAGGTGCCCACACTAAACAACAGATTTTTAACATAAACAAAACAGCCTTCTCTTGAAGAAAGACATCATCTAGGACTTTCACAACTATAGAGGGGAAGTCAACGTTTGGCTTCAAAGCTTCAAAGGACAACCTGACTCTCTTGTTCAGGGCTAATGCAGCTGGTGAATGTAAAGTGAAGCCAATGCTCATTTACCATTCCGAAAATCCCAGGGCTCTTGAGAACTATGCTAAATCTACTCCGCCTGTGCTCTATAAATGGAACAACAAAGTCTGGATGACAGCACATCTGTTTACAGCTTGGTTTACTGAATATGTTAAGCCCACTGTTGAGACCTACTTCTCAGAAAAAAGAATTCTTTCAAAATAGTACTGCTCATTAACCATGCACCTGGACATCCAAGAGCTTTGATGTAGATTAGTGTTGTTTTCGTGCCTGCTAACACAAAATCCATTCTGTAACCCATGAATCAAGGAGTAATTTCAACTATCAAATCTTATTATTTAGGAAATACATGCTGTAAGACTATTAGTTGCCATAGTGATTTCTCTGATGGATCTAGGCAAAGTTAATTGAAAACCTTCTGGAAAGAATTCATCATTCTAGATGTCATTAAGAACATCTGTGATTCATAGGCGATCAAAAGATCAACATTAACGGGAGTTTGAAAGAAGTTGATTCCAATCCTCGTGGATGAATTTGAGGGGTTCAAGACCTCAGTGGAGAAAGCCTCTGCAAATGTGGTGGAAACAGCAAGAGAACTAGAAGTAGAGCCTGAAGATGAGACTGAATTGCTGCAATCTAATGATAAAATTTGAATGGATGAGGAATGGCTTCTTATGGTATCTTATGGAGCAAAGTGTCTTAGGGTTTCTTGTGAAGCAATCTACTCCTGGCGAAAAGGCTGTGAACACCGTTGAAATAACAACAAAGGATTCAGAAGATTCCATACACTTAGTTGATAAAGCAGCAGCAGGGTTTGAGAGAATTGACTCCAATAATGAAAGAAGTTCTACTATGAGTAAAATGCTATCGAGCAGCATTGCATGCTACAGAGAAATCTACGGTGAAAGAAAGAGTCAACAATGTGGAAAACTTCATTTTTGTCTTATTTTTAAAAACTGCCACAGCCACCCCAACCTTCAGCAGCCACTACCCTGATCAGTCAGTTGCCATCAACATCGAAGCAAGACTCCCCACCGGCAAAAAGATTATGACTTTCTGAAGGCTTGGATAATTCTTAGCGTATTTTAGCAATAAAGCATTTTTCCATTAAGATATATACATCATTTTTTAGACATAATACTATTACACACTTAATAGACTATATTATAGTGTAAACATAACTTTTATATGCACTGGGAAACCAAAAAGTTCGTGTGATTTGCTTTATTGGAATATCAGCTTTATTGCAGTGGTCATGAATCAAACCCACAATATCTCCTGGGGTATGCCCGTATATAATTAGAAAAGGAAGGAAAGACAAAGAAAATGTATGATGGAATAATGGAAGAAATGTTTCCAAATTTGATGAATACTATAAATCCACAGGCTCAAAAATCTCAATGAACCTCAAAGCAGGGTAAACAAACAAACTAACACACCAAGGTATATCATAATCAAATTGCTGAAAGCCAGCGATAAGAGAATATCTTAAAAGCAGAGACAAAGACATATTACACATAGGAGAACAAAGATAAAAATAATCTCACTCTTCTCATTATAAATAATGCAAGCTATAGGACAACGGAACAATGTATTTACAGTAGTGGAAGACAACCTAGAATTCAATATCCAGAAAAAAATAACTTTCAAAAATGAAGGCTATGGGGAAAATCTTTATGACACTGGATTTGGCAATAATTTCATGGATCTGACACCGAAAATACAGGCAACAAAAGAAAACAATATATACATTGGACTTCATCAAAATTAAGAACTTTTGTGCATAAATGAGTACTATCAAGAAAGAGAAAAAAACAACCTAATGAACAGGAAAAAATATTTGCAAATTACATGTTTCACAAGAGATTAATATTAATATATAAATAACTTCTAAAACTCAACAACAAAAACCAAACAATAAAGAAGAACACGAAAAAATGAAACAATTTGGATGAGTAATACAAAGTAAAAAATTAGCTATAATCCTCTCACCTAAAGATTACTACAATTATATTTTTATGTAAAATCTTTTTCTGCACATTCATAGGTTTAATAACAATAATGGAAACATACTTTAATAGTGTATAATTTTTTTATTAAACCATAAACATATTTTCCTATTATTAAAAAAAGGCTAAATAATGATGTAGGCTGGGCACTGTAGCTCATGCTTATAATCCCAGCACTTTGGGAGGTTGAGGTGGGTGGATTACCTGAGGTCAGGAGTTTGAGACCAGCCTGGCCAACATGGTGAAATCCCATCTCTACTAAAAAATACAAAAATTAGCTGGGCATGATGGCGGGTGCCTGTAATCCCAGCTACTCAGAAAGCTGAGGCAGGAGAATCGCTAGAACCCAGGAAGTGGAGGTTGCAGTGAGCCAAGATCGTGCCATTGCACTCCAGCCTGGGCGACAAGAGCAAAAGTCCATCTCAAAAATAAATAAATAAATAAATATGTATTCAGATAAGCAACAGCTGAGAAAATTTTATATCAGCAGACCTGCATTGTCAGAAATGTTAAAGGAAGTTGTTCAGGTAGAAAGAAAATGCCACATGATGGAAACTTAGCTTTACACAAAGAAATAAAGAATGTCAAAAAAACTAAATATATAAATAAATATGAACGATGGTTCCTCCCAGTTTTAATTGGCTTTACATTGAAAAACTCACTTTGAATATGTTAGATCAAAAATACATAAACTTGTGTTACTCCATCTGACCATGTGTTATTTATTCATTTATTTATTTATTCATTTAATAAGTACTATTCTGGGAGGTCCACTATTTTTGGCACTGGCTGTTCAATAGAGAATAAAAAGACAAGGGTCCCTGCATTCACAGAGCTTCTATGTTTTCATGGTCCAGCAACATCAATCAGCTTTGTAGTTCTACCACATTCTCCAGAGCTTCTCGTTCACCTGTTTTTGCTCTTCTCAAATAATTTGTGTCCTCTAGCTGTCTCCATGTCCTCACTTTAGGATTCACTCCTCACTCTCTCAATTAGATTTCTACCCTACCAAAAGTATTCCTAATAAGATGATGTCTTGGATGGATTCCCTCCAGAAGTAGAGCCTGAGTTGAGTATTTTTCTGCAAATAATTTATTCATGGAATGCTCTCAAGAGAAGGGAGTGAGAGAAACACAATAGGGCAGAGAAGAAAATAATCTAAGCAAGAATGTCTTATCAACTGGAGACGAGCTTCAGCCAACTCCACAGTGAGTTCTATGAATCGCCCTACAGAAGCAAGAGAGGCAAACTTTTCTATCTATACATGTCGTGTATTGGCTGCAGAAAACAGAGAGAATGTAATGGACAAGAGAAGTATACTAAAACTGACTTGTTTCAAGAGCTAGCAAGTGCCAATTTTTAAATTTCTCAATATTGTGCAAGCTGGCTGTTAAACATAGTCATTATTAGTAATTAAATTACAGGTACATAAATGTACAATTAAATAAAGTATATAAAAACATAGGTAATAGATACTCAAAACTCATCACTTCCTATTTTATTATATTTTACTCATGTTCTTGAGGTTAATTACATCTATTGTATCCTATAGATAAAAATTCTATATAATGGTGCATCCCGCACCAGTGAGTTTCTCTAACTCCAGATTTAGTGACATCACGTTGGTAGCTTGAAATTAAACATAACGAGGATATTTATGCTATAAATATTGATAAACACTACAAATTGGGGCTTGGTTTATTGTTTTATTGATCATCTATCTGGCCTTTAAAAGGTGATGGAGAAAATGTTACTAAACTAATTACGTTGTGAATAGCACAAAAAGAATTAAGGAAATACTCTCGTAGGTATTTAAAAATATTATCTGGTTCAGCAAAGTTATTCAGATCATTAATGAATGAGTAAAATTCTGACATATATCTTCTTGTTTCATTTTATACTACTCATTAACATAAACAAAAATATCAACCAGGATTTGCGTGAGAGCTGCGTTTGTTCACCAGTTGAATATATCAGTAGGCTATGAATACAAGAGTTTGGGAGAAGGGGAGAGCATTCTATGCAAATCAATTGGCTATACAGAATTTCGATAAAGTATTTGATAATTTATTATTATTGGTAAATTGTATACTACACAACCTTTATACCAGTAACATTTATAATAAAAGGAAGAATGGAAGAAGGGAAGAAGGGAAGAAGGGAAGAAGGGAAGGGGAAGGGGAAAAGGAAGGGGAAAGGAAGGGAAGGGAAGAAGGAAATAAATAGATAGATACAAAATAATTTTTTCCCAGAAAGCTGCTTTTTAAACATTTACCAGCACACTGTGCAGGTAGGGGTGGGAATGCAACTTCCCCCATTTGGACGAGGACGATTCTTTAGAAAAGATAGCCATTGAGAGCCTTTAGCAAACAACATTCAAAGTAACAGAAGTGTAGATGCAACTGCCCGGTAAAGGGCATCTGGGTGGGGCACAACAGCATCCTCTGGATGGCTAATGACCTCTCTGTTGTTAAATCCTACGGGCTCACGATTCCCAACGTTTTTAACAGCAATTGATAGTTGACCACTTCCTCCTCTTTTAAATAGTCTTCTTTTGGATTACTTGACATCACATCCTCTTAGCTTTTCTCCTAACCCTTTGGCCTTTTCCCCTCACACTGCTTTGCTTTCTCTCATTAATTTAACGGTTGGAGTTTCTCCAGATTCAGTTCTAAGGCTTCTTCTCATTCTCCATCCTCTTTCTAGACCTTCTAATCTACTTTCTTGCCATTATTTATTATACATATGTCAATAGCTCTAAATGTGTATATACAGTGCAGATTTATCTTCTGAAGCTCAGGTTCATGTATCCTATTGCTTATTCAACACCTCTACTTGGATATTTCATGGGCACTTCATACTCTGTATGCCCACAAATTAGTTCTTTATTCCAATCTTCTAAACATTTTTTCTCTTCTTATTTGACTTATGTGCCAAAGAAAGGCAAAATAAAACAAGAAAACTACATTTTCCCTATAAAAATAGCAAATTAGTTTTATTTGAAAATAATGAAAATGAAATTAAATGAATATTTTCATGTAGCATGGATAGGACAGTAATCAGATACAATCTCTTTGGGAGAAAATACCTGGCAATACATATATCATTCACTCAAATTCAGTAGTTCTACAAATATATTGTTTTTAAAACTAAAATATACAAGTGAAAGTTAATGAACAAGACTCATAACCATGTCATTGACAAAATCCAAAATTTTAAATGGCTTAAATCCCAATCAACAGAGATTGGTAGTATCTAGCCTATAGTATATCCATATGAGAGAATATTATGCTTTCAACGAAGTTCGATAATTTAAGAATTGCTTAAAATATTCAGCTGAAACAATAGAACCATACTTTGTTCAAAAAAAAAAAATTTTTTTTTTTTTTTGAGACGGAGTCTCTCTCTGTCACCCAGGCTGGAATGCAGTGGCACGATCTCGGCTCACTGCAAACTCCGCCCCTCAGGTTCACGCCATTCTCCTGCCTCAGCCTCCCGAGTAGCTGGGACTACAGGTGCCCGCTACCACACCCAGCTAAGTTTTTTTTTTGTATTTTTAGTAGAGACGGGGTTTCACCATGTTCGCCAGGATGGTCTTGATCTCCTGACCTCGTGATCCACCCATCTCAGCCCAAAATTTTTATATGTTACTTGATCTCAACTAAGTAAAAAATATATCGCTCAAACCATTAAAAGTCAATCTAACAAACTGTTATTTATGAGATGTAAAATTAAGAGTGCTTTTCTTTCTTTTACATCATACTTTCTGTATTTTTCATATTTCCTGCCTTTTATTTATCCACTCAACACACTATTGAGCATTATTTTTGCCATTCCTTTTTCTAGACACTGGGGATACAGCAATGGGAAAAATAAAACAGATGAAATTTCTACTTACATGGAGCCTCAGCCTCACTGAGAAGATAAACAATAAACAAATTTAAAAATTAGAATATATAGTATGAGAGAAAGTAATTAAATGTTGTAGAGAAAAAGCAAAACAAGAGGATTCAGGAGTGCCAATGAGAGAAGAGTGCAACTTTAAATGGAGGAGTCAGAAAGGCCACACTCAGATAGTGACATTTGAATAGATTCCATTAGGAGTTTAACAGGGTGCCATGTGGAGATGTGGGGACGCACGGTAGACAGAGGGGACAGCAGGAGCAAAGGCTCTGAGGTGGGATGTGCCTGAGCATTCATAAAACAACAAAGAGGTCAATGAAGCTACAGCAAATGGTCATGTCATTTTTTCATGAGTCAAAGACAAGCATTTTAAAAGAAAGAATAGGAAAAGACATATATGTTTCAGTACAGATGTATCAGAGAAGCAGAATTAAAAACTTGCATTTGATTTAAAAAAAAAGACCATATGGAAGTTCCGTTAAATTTTTTCTAATTAATTCCCAGTGATTCTATTTGAAAATTTAAATTGCATTTATTATTAAGTTTAAACACAGTATAGTGACTTTGCTTGAAAAACCACATTTTTATAAAAGTCTTTACACACAAAGAAGTGATTGTGTCCATTCCAAAGATAAAGAAATGTAGTGAATTCAATTAAATATTATACTTAAGTTAAAAGGAATCAAAATGGATAGATCACTAAAGCACAGTGTTAACTGAAAAATACATGTTGGACAATGTGTACAGCAAGATACCATTAATGTAGCTTATTGAACACACACATAAAGCAGTGACATATATTGTTAGCAGATGTGTATGAGCATGTAAAGTTATAGGAAACAAGCAGGAAGGGTACATACTAAAGTGATGACAGTGGTTGCCTAGAAGAGGGGGTGTGACAAAAATGATGGAGGAGGTCAAAGGAGGAAGATATCTTAAAGCTGGAAACAAACAGGGCAAAACATTAATTATTGTTAATGTGAGGTGGATATATAGATGCTTATTATATAAAGCTTTGTACTTTTTCAGATTTTTAAAATTTTCCTCAAAAAAGGATGGAACGAAGGAAGGAAGGCAGGCAGGCAGGCAGGCAGGCCTGTCCTCCACCTATGAGGTAAGCAAGTCAGTTAAAATCAACAAGTGTTCAGTAACCACCTGTGATATTGCAGGCACCGTGCCCAGAGCTAGATGTACTGAAGTGACTAAGACACAGTCCCTTCCCTAAAGCAGCTTCCCAGGAGAAGTCTGGTAAGCACGAGTATGTGTTTTAATGTGTTTTTTTTTAAGCTACACAATCTAATTGTTAATACCTTATTCTAGATAAATCATCACTGATAATAGCTTAATTTTATTTTTGTTAAGGATACTAACTCTAACTAGAAAGAGGATACTTGCTAAAGATAGATTTATTAATTGACATTAAACGGGGAGAAGTCAAACAGTCCCGTAATCAATAAGCATTTGTGTGGGGTGGGGTCAATTGCTGCTAATACTGTATTATAAATTACCCTAATGAAATCACAAGTAATGTGATTTCATTAGGGTAATTTACAAAGAATTTACAAATCTTTCATTTGTAAATCATAAAAAAAAACTAACAATCAGAGTTCACAGATTGAAAAGTACAAAGATGGTTCTAGCCTCTAGCTCTAGCTTCAGTCAGGACTGGATCCAGGTGCTCAATGTCACCTACAATCTCTCTCTACAACAGTTGGTTCTGCTATCTTTGCAATGGCAAATTTCTAAGGCAGATCCACTGTATGAAGTGAAAAAAAATGGTCATCAGTGGCTCCAGCTAAAGGCAACACTTCACACACACAAGTCCCAGACAGATACTGTGTTCACTCGCAATAGGTTGCTTTGTGATGTGTTCACTCCCAATAGGTTGGCTTTGTGATGTGTTCACCATGGTGGCCAAGGGACATATCAGCTCCAGTGAGCTGAGAATGGAGGACATGTGCTTCTTCAAAGGAAAATGAACACTTTAAGCAAAAACAAAAGTATATACAGCATATGAAAAAAGTTACTTACAAAATATTTTGTCATTCGGCTGTGGTAATGATTCTGATACCAAGCTCTGCTAAGCATACTACCAACATCATCTAATCTAGACCATATAACAACGTCTGAGGTAGATACTCTTATGCCTATTTTAGAGTTCAGTAACTCAACTCCCAAAGGAGTTAAATTGTCCAATTACGTAGCAGAAGTGGGATTAGCAACCAGGTGGTAGATTAATTATTACTTTGAAAGGATCAGATTATTCTATCAAAATGAATTCTATTTGCTTTTAAAGATTATTATAATCCAGGCCAAAAAAAAGATACTCTTAAAATTCTTAAACAATAAATCCAGTTCCTGTTAGTAACTATCTGAAATGTGAACCCAGTCTAATGAATGTCATCCTCTTAGGATAATCAGTTCATATCCTGCATATATTTCATCACATCCAGTTGCTTTTCAGAATTTATTCTCCATTTTTTTATGGATGGTCTTTGATTTTTAAAAATGTAATTTATGTCTCTAGAAAACAACCTGTAAAAAATAATAACAGTTTTCTACAAAACTACAGCAATTCTTGGCACTCACTGCAGTGTTGTGAGGCCACTCAGCTCAGCCTTCCAGTCCTGGCTGGATTTTCCACGCAAATCTTTCTCCATTTTCCAACTATCCTCCTTTGGGATTCTCTCCACTTTCAGCTCCCTGCTACATATAAAGCAACCTGACACAATCTCTTAATATCAGTAATTCAATTAGTTAATATGTGTAAAGTGCTACTATGTGCTAGGCACTCTGCTAGGCTGTAGGGACTCAAAGAGACACAGTCTTTGCCCTTGAGGAGTCCATAGTCTAGGAGTGAAGATAGTACTGTCTCCCTCTCTCTCACCATCTGTCTCTTCCTTCCTCCCTCTTTATTCCTTTCTTTCTCGGCATTAAGAGAAAAAAAGCAGGGACTGAAATCCAACCACTTTTCCAATAGCCAAACCTGCACCCTGGCCCAAGGCTCCATAGGTCTAGAGGAAAGGGCATCTTTCTCCAAGGTGGTAGCTTTGCACAAAGATGCCGTAGTGATTAGAAAGTTCTGCCTGTCTGCCTTCTTTCTTTCCTTCCTTCCTTCCTGCCTTCCTCCCTGCCTGCCTGCCTTCTTTCCTTCCTCCCTTCCTTCCCCCTTCCTCCCTTCCTTCCTTTCTTCCTCTCTTCCATTCTTACTTCCTTTCTTCCTTCTATCCTTCCATCCATCACCATTGGCCACTGTCTGTGCTATAATAGATGTTGAATATCCAACAGTAACCAAGACAGGGTTTCTGTACTCATGAATCTTACAGCATAGCTGGAAATATAAATAGATAAATTATAATAAAAGGAGAATGCATTACTAAAAACATGAAAAACAAGTAGCATGAAAGAATAACTAACTCGATCTAAAGAGGGAGAAGAAGAAAATGGTCAGAAGAATCCACCTCTGAGCTGGGTTTGAAGTGTCTGTTGGAGTTTGCTGAATGGACAAAAAAGGAAGAGCAGCCAGCCAGAGTAAACAGAATATCAAAGCTCAGAGGTGTGAAACACCATTGTAAGCACAATGGTGTTTCTACTTCAGTATTAAAGGAATTTTCTACTTGCCACTCTGCAAAAAATCTCAAAGTAGTCCCACAAACTATAATCAGCTTTGAATAAAGGGTCTAGGCAGGCACAATGGCATATCCCTATAGTCCCAGCCACTTGGGAGGCTGAGATGGGCAGATCTCTTGAGCCGAGAAGTTTGAGACTGGCCTGGGCAACATAGTGAGACCCCCAACTCAAAAGAAAAGATCTAAAACTATATTATTTTCCAAAACCAGGGGAAAAAGTCATTCAGGTAGCATCAATAAGCTATATTTTCATCTAGAGTTGACCTCAACAGAAGCAAAATTACATGTCATTAGAATTTCTTCATAATCCCAGACCAGGCAGGAGTCAAGTAAAAAGATGAAACATTTTTATTTCAAAGCAGAGTCAAGGGCAGAAAAAAAATATGTATCATTTAAATTGAAAAAAATAAAAAATAAAAAAAGGCAGTTCCTTTCCTTTTTCACTCTCAGCCTGTACCTGTCATTATCTAGACATTTGCTGCAACTCTTCCTGCCCTCCTGCTGTGTGGAGACCACTTGGTGAACAGATCTCTGTGCATCTTAGTAAAGCATGGATAGAGGTTATTGCCCACATTTGTTTACGGATCTACTCCACGTTACAGAGAAATGTTTGCTTAAGAAAGAGCTAAGGGCTGGGCACAGTGGCTCACGCCTGTAATCCCAGCACTTTGGGAGGTCAAAGCAGGCAGATCACCTGAGGTCAGGAGTTCAAGACCAGCCTGGACAACATGGCAAAACCCCGTCTCTATTAAAAATACAAAAATTAGCCGGGCGTGGTGGTGCACGCCTGTAATCCCAGCTACTTGGGAGACTGAGGCAGGAGAATCGCTTGAACCCAGGAGGCAGAGGTTGCAGTGAGCCGAGATCGTGCCACTGCACTCCAGCCTGGTGACAGTGAGACTCCGTCTCAAAAAAAAAAAAAAGAAAGAAAGAAAGAAACAGAGCTAGGGAGGTGCCAACACAAAAGCTAACCCACCCATTTCTTCACAGGACATGTTGGTCCTCTTGAAGTGAGGTCTGAGGTCATTTGTGGGGCATCAGAGAGGATGAACGCATGGCTGATTTTATGAGGCTTGCTGAGAGATAAGGCGCAGACTGCAGCTTTAACTGCTACAAGGTCAAACACTTGACCAAAAATGAAAACAAAAATGAAGGAAGCAGAATGTTGCAAATGACAGAAAGGAGAGAAAACAAAAAGACAATCTCTTAAAATACTATGTAAAAGATGCACTGAAAAATAATTGTACTAAGGTAGCTGCATGAATCTCTCTATGGTTTCTGTTCTGTGTTTTTATGATCAGCTCAAGTAACTTAGTACATATGGCATGTTTGTAAGTAAAGCAGTCAATGAAGTTGGTTACACCTCTGCATTTATTACCATGTCCCTGAGTATTATTAACTTTTACACTCCCCATAAAATATAATTTATCACTTAAATAATTTGCTTTGTGTCAGGGTTCAGTGTGCTCCAGTGCCTTCCTGCTCATCAAATGAGATATTTTTACTTAATGAGCCAAGGATGTCCTTTGTATTTAACATTTGAATTGATTTCTAACACTTCACTCTTATAATAGTTTGGTGCGTAATTCCAAAAAATATGGGTTTTATTTCACAATGTCAAAGAAAAACAGTTGAGATTGTTAGATACATGTGGCATTTTAAGTGATAAGAAATGGTTTTATCCCTAACTAACCATAAAGATGGAGCGAACAAAAATCATGAAAGTATGCCACCATAAAATAATTATTTCTTTGCACTAGGAAGCAAATAACGGAATTTGGGAACTGACATATCTATTGATTGTTCAAAACAAAAGTTCAACTCTAAGCTACTCTGAAAAAAAGTTGTGATCTAATGCAAAAATACAAAGTCAACGCTGCCATGGTTAGCTGAACGTCTTGGGATTTTTTCAACATGTATAACCAATAGCTTCTGGGTCAGCAGTGTCCACTTGATGAAAATGACTGGCTGTTTGGAACTTTCTTTCCATTTAACAAACCAAAGCTTAAGAATTGAAATCCCATATTTTCTAAATTATTTTTCAATCCTTTGGTATTCTAAACAGTTGAAGATACTTACTGTCACCAGACAGGGAAAGAGAGGAGAAACCAGGCCCAGAAACGGGGAATAAAGATATCTTTGAGCTGGCCCCAGTGGCTCATGCCTATAATCCCAGCACTTTGAGAGGCCAAGGTGGGCAGATCACTTGAGGTCAGGAGTTCGAGACCAGCCTGGCCAACATAGTGAAACCTTGTCTCCACTAAAAATACAAAAATTAGCCGGGCATGGTGGTGCATGCCTATAGTCCTAGCTACTTGGGAGGCTGAGACAGGAGAATCACTTGAACCCAGGAGGCAGAGGGTGCAGTGAGCTGAGATCACACAATCCAGCCTGGGCGACAGAATGAGACTCTGTCTCAAAAAAAACAAAAAATAAAAAACCAAAAAAAACACATATCTTTGATATGAAAACTACAGGCAAAAATGTTATATTAATCCAAATTATTCATAATTCACAATGTATGCATATATGTGTATACATGTATGTGCATATATCCTAATGTAAAGCTTCTATTTTGGATAATAGCACACTGGATTGATCATTTATTAAGCATTGTTTTATTCTGCTTCAAATATGTATAAACAAGCATATCATTCTATTACAATATAAAATCATTAAGAAAAGCAGGATTTAAAAGATTTGGGAATAAAACAGTTGAATGCTTATTCTGGTTTTATATACTCTAGAGAATTTGAGTACTTTTCCCTCGCTTCTTATTCAGAATTGTCTCCTATTCTATATCCCCTGCCTATTCTTTCAGATCCATGAAAATAGACCATAATTTCAATCGTCTGTGATGACAAAGGAACTAGACCAATAAGACCTTGAAACATTAGTACTGCAAAGTTGGTCAAAAACCATTTCCATGGTTGAATAAGCTTAGAAACTAATGCCTAGTATAGTCTCCGCCTATAGTTTCACAATGCACATTTGCGTTTTTAAAACTATGGAAAATTCTACAAAAAGAAAACTTGTTTATCCCAGGGTTTCCCACATGTATATGACTACAGAAACGTTTACTTCAGTAACACCTTTGGATACCCATTAACACTATGGTTTTTTCAAAAAGAATTTCAGAAATGGTTTAACAATTAAACAAATTTAATTAAATAACCAATTGAGTGAGGGTATTTGAGTGATGATTGAGTGAGGGTGTTTATATTTTAGAAAATACCCCTTTCTAGCCAGGCCACAGTGGCTCATGCCTGTAATCCCAGCACTTTGAGAAGCTGAGGCAGGAGGACTGCTTGAGGCCTGGAGCTCAAGAGAAATGAACAAAGTATTAATAAATTGAATGGTACATTTGAGTTAGAGAAAAGTTTAAATTAAGAAATAGTTCAATAATGCACATTTAGTATTTGGAAGAAACTAGTTTGTGTATTTGGGATTCATGCCCTGGAGGATCTAACTTTAATAAATGAAATCGCAATTATTTTAAATTAATTAAAATAAATCATTTTCAATGAATTTATCATTAATACTATTATTCATTTTTTAAAAATTGCCCCAAGTACTAATGTAGTATTAATTCCAAACTAAACATAATTAAAAATAATAAAAATTTAGTAAATTCTCATAACTGGTTCAAAATACGTGTTGAAGAAAAACAGCATTTCTACATGCATTGATTTTTTTAAATTGATTCTCCAAGCATAGCTACATTTTTAAAAAAGAAAAAAAAATGACTTACACACCCTGGATTCCTTTGATTGTTGAATCACTTTTCTAATATAAGCAGAAGCAGTGAGTAACACTCTAAATGGTATACAGCAATGTTGTTCTACAAAATGAAGATAAATACCAAAATAACCTTTCAGTTACCTTATATATTTGAATTTCAATTCTGTCAAATAATCATAACTTTTTCCTTTCATTGTAATACGTATATAATCCTTAAAATGTACTTGCATTTTAGTTTTATGTCTAGAAAAATCTCTATAAATGGATGTCATTAGAAAAGCTCATACACTGTGATATGCCCATGCCCACAAAAGCAGCCTTATTTCTTTTCACCCCTTAATCCTCCAGCAAAACCAACAATCTCCCAGGAAGACTTCCTTAAGACTTCTGCTCCAAACTGGTTTAGACACCTGACCTCTAACTCTCAGTGATATCTCATGCCTACCTCTTTTACTTCCACATTTTATCATCATTATCTGTTTATCTGTTCATCTGTGGAAACTCAAAAGTTGAACAAACAAGTGATTTAAAAGATGGCCAATTATTAAAAAGTCAAAAAACAATAGATATTGGCATGGATGTGGTGAAAAAGGAAAACTTATACACTACTGGTGGGAATGTAAATTAGTATAACCTCTATGGAAACAGTATGGGGATTTCTCAAAGAACTCAAAGTAGATCTACCATTTGATCCAGCGATCCCACTACTGGTTATCTACCCAAAGGAAAAGAAACCATTATATCAAAAAGACACCTGTACACATATTTTACCATAGCACAATTCATAATTTCAAAGATATGCAGCCAAACTAAGTGTCCACCAACCGATGACAACATAAAGAAAATGTGGTATATAGACACCCTGGAATACTACTCAGCCATAAAAAAGAATGCAATGTTGTCTTTTGCAGCAACCTGGATGGAGCTGGAGGACATTATTCTAAGTGAAGTAATTCAGGTATGGAAAACCAAATACCATATGTTCTCACTTATAAGTGGGAGCTGAAATATGGGTTCACAAAGGCATACAGAGTGGTATGATGGATGTTGGAGACTGAGAAGAGGGGGGGAATTGAGGGATAAAAAACTACATATTGGGCACAATGTACACTTCTCATGTGATGGGTGAACTAAAATCTCAGACTTCATCACTATACAATTCATCCATGTAACCAAAAACCACTTGTACCTCTAAAGGTATTGAAACTAAAAACAAAATTTTAAAGATGGCAAACTCCTAAAAGTGAAATTATCATGTAATACTTATAAGATAATCAAAGGAATTAAGTGACGATGATGTTTTAATAAACACGATGTCCTGCTGGGAAGAACGTGGAGAGTGTTATTGCTTCTCTGAAGGATTTTGCCTTTTTTTTTTTAATTAAGTAAATTCTATACCTATTTTTTCCAGAATTTTTTTTTTAGTTTTACTTTAAGTCAATGATATGAATTAGATAGAATTCTAAGTAAATGCTATACCCATTTTTTCCAGAATGGTTTTTGTTCAGTTTTACTTTAAGTCAATGACATGAATTAGATAAAATTCTCAAGCTTTCATTAAGACTTTAAGAGGCTACCACCTGCCTCCATGGACATTTAGCATTTCACAGACTTTCTTGCATTACCGTAACAAAATGTTCTCGTGAGGAAGCAGCTAGTGCTGATTTATATTCTCTATCCTGTCTTTAAAATTGAGACCCCATATGATACTCTTCACTGACCCCAGATCTTCTTGCACTAGTCCTTGTGAGAATGCCCAGCATATTCAGTATCTTGAGCTGAAAAAAGAAAAATCTCTACAAACTTGCTTGGTTAAGAGAGTGCAGGCCCTTGGAGAGTAGAGCCCAAGAAAGCAGAACATATCTGATAATCTTTCTCAGTGCTAGAGTTCCCTCCTTTCTAGAGATGGCTATTTTCCTGAAGTCTCAGCAGAAGTACTGGGCACAGAACCCAGGTTTACTAACTCAGCCATGGTCTTTTTCCATAAGCCCTCATTTCAGCAGATCAAAGAAAAAAAAAAAAGGAGATTTTTAGAATCACATGCCTCCTTCCATTATAACCATCATCAGCTTTGATATTACCAGATACTTCCTCTAGTATTTTATTAAAAAATACTGAGTCTCTGTGATATCTCTTATTTCATGACAATGTAGTTTGCAATTTGCCTAGTCTCACACCTGGGAAGAAGCAAGGGCATTTTATTGTGTCAGAGCAAACATTCATGTAAAAAGCAGGAGAAAAAAGACCTTTCACTTTTAACCATGAACAAGTTCTCACCCTCCCTGTGCATCTAGCTTTCAGGTGAAGATGAGTTGACCGAAGTGCATGTGGCTGATCCAGCTGTTGCACCCTCCATCCAGTATAACTTTTGTGCCGTTGCCTTTGGTGCAACCCCTTGACATGAAACCACAGTTCTTCCAATAAGCAGAGTGAATGTGAACACATGTTGGCAGAACTGTGCCATTTACAAAGGAGGTGGTGAGATATTACTGAGGAAAAGCTAGACAATGCTGCACCAGCAATCTGATCCTGCTCATTCTTTCTCCAAAATGAAGTTTCCAACTCTGCAGGAGTAGTGGCTGTGAAAGACATGGGAAAGAGTTTGAAAAGTATATATCCCACATTTCACAGCACTTTCCAGGATTTTACATTTCAGTATAGACAAAAGTAAGTGTATAATGCTTGTAAATAAAATTTACAAACCAAACAGAATTTTGCCAAACAAGAAAGCTGTTTCCCTTACAACAGCCCAACTTGTGATTTCATTAACAAAATTGATATGTTAGTTCAAATCAAATATCTCATATCATTAAACCATCCACAAGCAAATTTGTTTTACATTAACAGTTGAGTAACCCTGCAGAGAGTGCAAGTTCAGGGGAACAGAAAGTGAAAATATAGTCTTACCAGCATGATTTAAATTAATTAAACAAGCATTAGTACCTTCAAGCAGTTACACACTATTACTTTAAGTCTTTGGTGGGGAAAGCTATGATTTACATGTTCAATCATTTTAATACTTTCTATACAGCAGCTTTGTTAGCTGATGCCATAAACAAAAGATACAGTTGAAAACACATGCTATAATAATTAAAATGTTATTATGCTGACACCATCTTTCTTCTAGGATCTTGTAACATTTGTATTGACTGTGATAAGCATTGATTATCTGGAATGATGTAAAATATTTGGTGAGTTAATAACAATCAGGAATTCAGTACATGCTAAGACAGCAAAGATAAATCACAGGAAATCCAGATCAAAGCAGGTTTGTGAATAAGCTTGTTTTTATAGTTAATGACTCACTATAAAGTACATATACACATTTCTTTTCTCCAATGAGATGCACAAGGAAATGCCATAAAGAAACATCCCGTCCTGTGTAGCATTTCTGTACATCTGTCGAATTTCCATATGTAGAGAGGAGGATGTCAACATACAGCACTACAAAGACTGAATTGATCCAATCCATCAAGTACTTAACATGCACTTTTAAAATCATTAAAAAGTTCTTTGAATTATTAAGATCTATTTCAAAAGAAAAAAAAAAGCCCACAACTTATAAATCTTGCATTTCCTGGGAGGTTAATTTAAGGATGCTAGGGTCAGCAGTTATCCAGTTCTAGCAAAGATTCTGAAATTTCCCTTCAAATATGGCCTGATAGTGAGTCATTTTCTTTTTTGCTTTTTTTAAAGAAAATCTCACCCAGCATCACCAAGTGGATGCCTTACCCTCTTTGTGAACCTTATTTGAAGAATAAATTGCTCAAGGCACTGAACTGGGGCTCTTTTCAGTTTATCAAAATAGACACAGGAATAACTGACAGTCTGTGATCTATTTCTCATGTGTATACATATAGGTGCACAGAAGCTTTGTATAATATAGAGTAAACCCTTCAGCGTAATCTAGAAGCTCATCACCATCAGCCTCCCACCTTCTCTCTAGCCTCACCTATCACCACTGACTATCTTTCCCAGCTACTTCCAATCTCCTTCCTGCTGCACTTCACCATAGCCCTTATAACCACAACATACTTCCCTCTCCTGCCTGCCTATTTAACTGCCCCTGGGTCCATTCCCAACATGATTTAGTCTTCATATCCCCTGGAAAGTCTCGTGTGATGCCCTCCACTTTGGGTCAAGTGCATTTTTAAGGTGTGCTCCCACAGAACCTTATACTTACATCTTCCAAAATATTTATCACATTGTATCAAAATGGCCATTTGTCTCGTCTGTTTCCCCACAAGTCTATGAGGTCTCTGAAAGCAGGGGCCACATTTTATACATCTTTGTATTTTCAGGAAAAGCATATAGCATCTACTAAATACATGCTCAGTGAATGGAGAAATAAGTCAATGCCACATTCACCCACATCGTATAATTTGACTCTGAGAAAGATCCTATCAGAGATGTCTTACATCCAGAATACAATGAGGAATTATTCTAAGCATGTTCTAGGGATGCAGAGTGTCCTAGACTGGTTCCAACACTTTGGAGAGGATTTGGATCCTGTGAGTTCTGAGAACAAAATGAGAAGAAGCCAAGAGGAAAACTAAAATCCGTCTAGATTTGTACCCTAGAACAAACCTAAATAGGTAGTCAATATGATAACCAATATTTTCCAAATAACATAAACTAGTAAAATGCTTCCCAAACCTGGCTGATTCCACTCCTGAGTGGTTACTGTAGAGATGGGGATTGGAGGGAGAGGACAGAAAAAAGGGAGTAGAGGAGGGTGGGGGAAGACACATGTCCATGGTAAGACAGATAATAGAATGTCCATAGCTGCTTTATTTATAATAGCCAAACATTGGAAACATCTCAAGTGCTCCTCAACAGGTAAATAGCTAAACATTTTGTGGTATATTTATAAAATTAAATACTATTCAGCAATCAAAAGAAAGAAACTACTGATGCACACTACGTGGGCAAATCTCAAAAACGTGATGCTGGGTGAAAGAAGCCTTACTCAAGAGTACATATTGTGTGATTCTATTTCTATGCAGATCAGAATAGGCAAAACTATGGTAAAAAAGAAAATTAGAATGGTAATTGCCTATTCTGGAATGGGCCACAAGCACACTTTCTGGGATGATGACAATGTCCTATATCTACATGGATATAATCTGTGTAATCTGTAAGTTACACAGGTATATGTGTATCTATACATAAACACACACATATATATTTGTCAAAATGTACCAAATGGCACACTTAAGATTTGTACTTTCCACTGTGTGTAATTTTTACCTTAAAAAATCACAAATAATTCTTGAGTTCTAACTAATGATATACCTGCTGACATGTTTAGGAGTGAAGTGTATTGAGGTGTTTAACTTATTTTTAAATGTATCAAAGACGGGACTGATGGATGGATAAAAGGATGGAAAGATGAAAAGATATGTGGTAAACTAAACGTAGCAAAATGTTAGTTGTAGCCTCTACGTGGCCAGTATATGAGTGTTCCTTGTATGATTCTTTCAACTTTGTTGTATTTGAAAATTTTTTATGACAAAATAGTAAGGGTAGAGTATATATTCTAATCCTTCATCCCAAATTACTCGGGGGCAGGGAACCGAGGTACAATCATGTTATTTATCTACATTGTGTTAAGCTTTCCAAGTGACTTTGTATTCAGCAATCAGCTACAGGTTGATGCGATTAATATTTAGGATGTACTGGAATTTGTCCCAATTTAATAATGTTGTGAGAACCCACATCCCAACACACAATTTTTTCTCTCACCTATCACGAATTAATACCTGAAATTCCACCAATCTAGATTCACTTCACGAGGGAGAAGTAAATAAGCCAGTAAATCGATAATTAACCCACAGTGCGAAAATAAGGTAATGGAGCCTTTCCAACTGGCATTATCTGAATATGCATTTTCATGAAAGCTAAGGCAGGCCAAGAACAGAAAACTGAGGGGAAAATGTCTTCTCAGAGAGAATAAGAACATCTGAAAGTGCCCTTGACAATCTTGCCTCCTCTCAGCTGTGCCTGAGAAGTACCATACAGTAAAATAACCAAAACACAGCAATTGATTGAGATACTGAAGAAAAGCTTTTTTGCCCTTTTGGGCCTCAATTACTTGAGCTGTAAAACACAATCTTTCCTGTTATCCATAATGGTTACAAGATAGGATTGATGGATGAAATACAGGATGCCTAGCTAAATTTGAATTTTGGATAAACTGCATATATTTAGTATATCTATGTTTCCATTATTGTATGGTACATATTCACACTAAAATATATATATATATATTATTTACCCAACATTCAGGTTTAACTGCGCATTTTGTTTTATTATTGTTTTATATTTGTTTTTCTGTCTGTTGCTAAATCTGGCAACTCTATTCCAAGGGGACGTGACTATTAGAACTTCAGCTCAGATTCAGTGCTATTTTGACGAAAAATTCCTTATGACTGAGAAACCAAAGTGACTCACTTTGAAAAGTGTTAAGTATTATGTGTAAAAAGGTTTTAAGTGCATGATGCAAACGGAGTTTGTTTTTTTTTTTTTTTTTTTGAGATGGAGTCTTGCTTTGTTGCCCAGGCTGGAGTGCAGTGGTGCAATCTTGGCTCACTGCAACTTCTGCCTCCTGGGTTCAAGCGATTCTCCTGCCTCAGCCTCTCAAGTAGCTGGGACTACAGGTGCCTGCCATAATGCCCAGCTAATTTTTTTTTTTTTTTTTTTTTTTTTTTTTTTTTTTTTTAGTAGAGATGGGTTTTCACCATATTGGCCAGGCTGATCTCGAACTCCTGACCTTGTGATCCACCCGCCTTGGACTCCCAAAGTGCTGGGAATACAGGCATGAGCCACTGCGCCCGGCCGCAAATGGAGTTTTCAAACTGTAAGCCATTCAGATGAGGCATCCTTGTTTGCAGTAAGACCAATGTCTGATTCTGCAGAGGCTCTGTAATTCACCACTGTGCCCAGCCGAAAAGGAATCGTGGATGCTTCTATGACCTTTATGCAGATAAATAAGGAAAGAAATGCCACAAGATATGTGAATCAATGCAACTGTCTCCATGTGTAAAACGTTGCACATGATTGGGGTGAGAATGGGGAAGGATTCTTGGCTTGGATGAATACATCTACCTCATACAAATTGAAGAATTGTTTTAACCGTGTTCAGCTCCAACCGAATGCCTCCACCTCAACTTAATGCAAGCACGGGATGTTTCTTACTCATCTGAAGTCAGAGTAGGTTCAAATAACAGACATTAAATCCCCACCCTGGAATCTGGAAGAGGTCACTGGGGCTAACTGAATACTCCATTGTTTTATTTTAAAATTCTGTGTGAAATGGCCACTGATAAAAAATGAGTTTTTCCTTAAAATGCTGACTGAATCTGTTTTGCAGGAAAAGGAATAGGCAGCAGACACAGTTGAAATGTCTCTGCTTGGGCATTCAGCTTCAGAGTGGAGAAGCTGAATATTTCATATTTAAAAGTTGAAATTAAACTTCCAACATCAGGTATCATATTTTAGAAGCCACTAGGGTAAGAGTCAGTCCCAGAAGAGTCTTGTTTATTATTGTTTATTCTCATAAACATAGATCATTGTGAAGGAAATGTGAAAGAGCTGAAAGTAATAAGAAGTTGCTGCCAGATAAAAGCTGACCTTCAGAGTCTACACAAGCAGTTTCTTCCAGGTTTCTTGTAACGTGCAGCTCCTTCAAATCGTGGGTGAAAATTTTGAGTTAGGAATGTGTCACGTTTTGCA
The DNA here is from genome assembly GCF_029281585.2 of Gorilla gorilla gorilla. Lineage (NCBI taxonomy): Eukaryota > Metazoa > Chordata > Mammalia > Primates > Hominidae > Gorilla > Gorilla gorilla. The sequence continues at coordinate 56,969,206 of NC_073224.2, read as the reverse complement.
CAAGCTTTTGAAATCTTAACTAAACACTAACTGAGGTCACCCATAAAGAAACAAAAGTGTTTACCTAAATGCAATCTCACCTTCATATACACATCACACATTTGATTTCATATTTTCTACACACATTTTAAATACATTTGCTCTTTCTTTATACCATAATGTCTTTTCTTATGCTATTTTAGTTTCTCAACTATTGTTTATTCCACCCATTCAGCACTGTACATTTAAGCTTTTTATTTTTTTTAAAGACTATGCATTAACTTTTCTTTTTATAACCCCTGCACAGCTTTTTTAAAAAAAAAAATTGTTGTAACATTTTGTACTACGCCATGGCACCAGGATTAATTGTGTCTTCAGTCATTATCTTGTCCTTGTTTTTTTTTCAGACCTGTGGCCTCTGAAATTTTTCAAAACAGCTCAGGGACTAAAAAGACATCTTCTTCACAATAGCATAAACTAATGCTCTGTAGACCCAACAATGGATGTTTATTGCACCTTACAAAACTACTTTAATTACCTTCAGATTACTGGTTTTATTCAAATAGATTCATTCTCATCTAAGGACGCCTGTGGACATTTACAAAAAGTCCTTACAATGTAGTATTCTATGAAGAGCTATTATAATATTGTCCCTGGCTTATATTTTAAAAATGAAAAGGAGATGGATTCATATTAAATTTTTTAAAACCTTTAGGTATGAATATACCAGGGAGGTTTTATCACTGTATATTATACGAGTTGAAAGCCTGGCACCTTAAGATTTAATTTTCTCTCAGTGAGTCCTGGACCTGTTCCAGCACAGTAACTACATCGTCATAATCAGGTTAATACATATCAGTCTGTTGAACATAATCAAGCCTCTAGTTCATGCTGACACATTTATTTAGGCATAACATAATATATATGTATTTCTTTACCTTTGAAATAGGCACCAATTAAAAAGATAAAGCATTTGAGTCTATCTCCAAATTACTTTCTTGTATACTTCATTACTTGAGTACTCTCCATTATCTCAAAAAAAAAGATTTCTTATTTTTAGTATATAAATAAAAATAATAATTTAGATACTATGTATTAAATGCTTATAGTGTCAGATACTGTGCTAAGTGCTTCACTCGTATTGTCATTTAATCTTTATAACGTCTCTAGGAAGTGTTTATATTGTTTCCATTCTACAGATAAGAAAATTGAGTCATAAAAAAGTTAAGTAACTTGTTGATATTCCAAAGCAAGTGGTACAGCCAGAATTCAGACCCAGAACTCCAAAACCTTCTATGCACTTGACCATTTTTTAATTTTTTATACACAAATTCAATTATAATCTAATTTTATTATATTCAATATTAATATATTAAAATGACATCCAATATATGACACAATTTTACAACTGCACATTTCTATTTTATAAAAATAAGAAATATTGATAATGCTAAAAAATAGCTAACTTTCCTTATACCTCTAAAACTCTCTGAGTTTAATATTGTAGCTAAAAATAAATTTATGTGTGACCCAGTTCACTAAAGAGAATCTCTAGAGATATGTGGATCTGATGGTCTTTTTTGGTCACTACTCACTGTACCATGAACTAAAATAAATTTCACCATAGGCTTAGCCATTGAGAACCTGTGCTTGCCTTCAAAGCAGTATCTGTGTATGCATATGCTATATGGCATACATTTTTCATATAAACAATAAAAATGGCTGGTCAAATAACTAGAAGGAGGATATTGAATGTTCCCAGCACAAAGAAATGATAAATGTTTGAGATGATGGATATGCTAATTACTTTGATCAGATCACTATATATTCTATGTATCAAAGCATCACAATACATCCCATAAATCTGTACAATTATTATATGTCAATTTTTTAAATTAGGATTAAAAAAAAAAGAAAAAGAAGATTGGGACACATGAAAATGTGCCCCTCAGAGGAAAATTATTATTAAAGATTGTCATCTTGCACTGGCTTTCTACCTTTTAAAAAGGTGGCAAATCAATGGAGATGGGAAGCTCTTAAGGTCAAAAGATCAAATTGGTTTTGTCTCTGAACACAATCCACACAGTTCCCTTTCAAAGGTTTCATTATAAAACATAAGGAATTCAAGACATTGTTAATGTATTAAAATATAAAACTGTTCAAATGTGTTGTCATAAGAGCTTACCTGAATTTGGTTTTCAGGTATTTGGAGTCACATCCAAAATTTCCTGGGGTGTTTAATCAATTGTCTCTTCCTTCCCCTCTGCATTATCCTCCCCGATAGAAATTTGATTCTGAAACTAGGCCTTTTCATTGATGATAAATGGTTTCAAAGTTAGTTTGAGGAAAATCATGAAGTCAGGTTGCTTTGTGTTTGGCCTCCCCTCCCTTCTTAAGCTTTCCAGCCACATTTGCTCTAAGCTTCTCTCTTCCTTCAGCACTTTTTTCACACCTGGCTGTCCTGGATTATTTTAGCCTCATCCCTTCATTGGTAGAGAAAGGCAACATAGTAAACGAACTCATAATGTGATTGCTAGTCTAAGACAATGCATCAATTTGGGGAGAATTTTAGGCACCAAGGCTCTGAACATGGACGTATTTGGGGTTAAAGGAGCCTCAAATCAAGATAGTCTCTACCAACCTCTTAATATTATTCCTGCTGAGATCAATCTACTGGTGAATAAGTTGAATCCATATCTATTGACCTCCCTTAAAGTAGAAGAGGAAAAAAAACTTGCCTTCAATATTTCAACTACAAATCGAAGTCAAGGGAATTTGCAGAAAGTGTAAGTAGTCCTTAGGTGGCCTTCATTCTAAAGTAAGAAACTCACCAAAAGCGAAAGCAAAACTAACGAATCCCATTGCAATGTTTGGCAGCCTTCAAGAAGGCATCAGGAGAACCAGATGTCTCCCTAGGTATAGCTCACATTCCTACCATGAACTTCTAAGATGGAAGTCTTCAAACAGGAGTACAAGTACTCCCCAATGGAAGGCACTTTTATTGCAGTGATTAATAAAAAGCTTTCAAGCATAAAGGATCAAAGATGAATTTAAGTGAAAAGAGAAATAATGTTGTTTCAACTATAAAAGAAGAGCTTTTTCATGAATTTTTTTAAATGGATGATAATGAGTAACAAATTGCTTTGATATTTAGATTCCACAGGACATGTTTAAAAGAATAATGTTGCAGTTTCTTTCAGTTTTAAGGTAAGCAGTTTCCAGACCCACACATTTCACACATACTCTCTACAACTGCTCTGCTTAAGAGCAAGCCATGGCCAGTGTATCACACCTATTCTCATTTCCCACTTCCTTGTATTAGGTTGGTGCAAATGTAATTGCTGTTTTTGTCATTAAAATGCCATTACTTTTAATGGCAAAAACTGCAATTATGTTTGCATCAACCTAATACAATTGTCTTTTGCCCTCTTTACAAAAGAAAGGCCTACCTCTTACTCATTCTGAATCTTATTATGGTGCATTGCCTTTAAAAAGTGTAATCTTTGCGGTGGCAGAGGGACAATTTGAGATATTGGTGTCCAGTAAATTTCTGTTTCTGTTAATCAAGATATTGGCCTGCTTTACAGTTGATGTTTTACATGTTTTCAAAGTAGTGAAAAGTTTCACAATGACCTCTGACAGCTTAACATTACATCTTGCATAGAAGAAACACATGTCAGGATTCCATTTTCTTGCAGTGTATTCAAATTCATGAAACACTGTCATTACTTTTCCAAATGAATGTTGAACAGCATAGAGGTATACTCAATTTTTTCTTAGACATGGCTCCAGCTTGTTCTCAACCATTTCTCTAATCATATATTTATTCCGCCAATGCACTTATTTAATTTAAATTAACTCAACAGGAAGATGTTGTGGATCCAAATACTAAAAGCACTGATTAATACAGCTTTTTTAAGCACTACACCAAAAACTTCTCTTTCTTTAATGTTAATTTTTCTTGAATTTTGTCTTATTCAGCAAATGTGACATTTATCCATAGACACACGAACTAATTGAAGGAAAAAACAGGCACATCCATCTTCTGAAGAGATAATTTCAATAAAAATTTGCTCTTTGTGATTAATAATTATCAAAATGTGAGATGTATCTATTCTGTTTTTTTCACAATACTCTCATTTTGTTAAATTTTTATGAATACATAATAGTTGTACATATGTGTCGGGTACCTGTGATATTCTGATACATACATACAACATGTAATTATTAAATCTGGGTAATTGGGATATCCATCACCTCAAACGTTTACCATTTCTTTTTGTTGGGAACATTTCAAGATTTTGCTTCTAGCTATTGTGAAATACACAGTAAGCTATTGTTAACTATAGTTGTTTTGTTGTGCTGCCAAACACTAGATCTTATTCTATTTAACTCTTGTTGATCAATTTGATCAATGATGCATCAATAATAATGTAGTGATCATTCAAACCAAAGAATGTCTCTAACATCAGCCTTCTAAAATATTTACCATTTTTAAAATTCAAGGAAAACTTTTTAAATATTTATTAATTCATTTAAAAATAACAATAAACCCATTCATATTAATATAAATTTTTTCTATGAAAAATAATGACATTTTTAAAACCAAAACAAGTTAGAAAGAAGAGTGACAATATTTTAAATTTTTTGTGAATGTCTTTAATGCATCTGGCTTAGAAGACTGCTGCATTCTCATATCTGCTTCTGCATTTAACCCATTATGATAAGCCATTTGGTTGAAGTATATAAAGAAAATCTAGCTCCTCAAAAATATTAATAAATAGCTGGAAAAGGAGGAGCATTTTAATAGCCTTTTCATATCATTGCAGATATTCTTCTTTGACACAACACCAAAACTCCACAAGTGGTAAAAAAGTAGAATATTAAACATTGGAGACTACAAAAGGTGGGTGGGTTGAGGGTGGCTGAGGGTTGAAAAATTACTTGTTGAGTACAGTGTTCACTATCTGGGCGGTGGATACACTAAAGGTCCGGACTTCACCACTACACAATGTATGCATGTAAGAAATGTGCACTTGTACCCTCTAAATATATAAAAAATAAAAAATAATATCTTAAAGGTTATTTGCAATGTGGAATCTGAAGCTATATCAATGAAGTTTTTATACTCTGTAACATTAAAATCCATTAATCTATCTTGTGCTTTGTGTTGTTTGTTTTTTTGTTTTGAGACAGGGTCTCACTTTGTCAGCCAGGTTGGAGTGCAGTGGTGCACTCTCAGCTCACTGCAGCCTCGACCCCCCAGGCTCAAGTGATCCTCCTGCCTCGGCCCCCCCAGGTAGCTGGGATTACAGGCACACACTACCACACCCAGCCAATTTTTGTATTTTTTGTAGAGACGAGGTCTCACCATACTGCCCAGGCTAATTTCGAACTCCTGAGCTCTGGGATCTGCCCACCTTGGCCTCCCAAAGTGCTAGGATTACAGGCATGAGTCGCTGTGCCCAGCCTGTCTTGTGCTTTAAATGAATGCTTTGAAAAGCCTATGCATAATTTTGTAACATCATGTATTGACGTTTGGAAAATATGAGTTCACTCAGTTAAGTAGATCTTCCAAATGTTGACACATTTGATTACACAATATCAAAAATCCACATTTGTTATCACCACTACTTTCATCAGAAAAGTCTTGAAGTATTGGGAAACTGCCATGTTTCCAGTGACAAATACAAATTTTCCAAAATTTAAGTTTCATGTGAAAGCTTGAATTGTACCGCCAATAACAAATACTGTCATTTGTTTTTCTTAACAGATTCACTTGGTTCATTTTTGAAAAACTGTTTACCAAAAATCCAAGTCTAAATAATAGTAGTTTGTCTGTCAATAGTTTCTTCAGGTAAAGATGGGGCTCCATGAAGAAGAAGAAGAAAAAAAAAAAACTAGGTAGTTCAGCTTTAACTGAAACAATTGCGCAAATACTTTTCCTTAAAATAACTATGTGTATTTCCCAAGTTGCCACAAAGAATATCAGAAAGATATACACTTAAGGGCCAAGATTTAATAAAATTAAAGAACGTTCTGTTCTTTAACTAACGTTCTGTTCAACTCTTTAATTAACGTTCTGTTCTTTAACTGTTCTTTAACTGTTCTTTAACTGTTCTTTAACTGTTTAATTAACGTTCTGTTCTTTACTTTAACATTCTGTTCAACTGAAGATTTTTTAAAGCCAGTGCAACTGGCTTTAAAAAAAAATAACCATTGCTCAGTAGTGAAGTATATATTGATTAATAACTGGCACAGTTGAGTGCCACTGTCTTGATTCATGTGAAGATACCAGCCGTTTTATTCGCCATTGCTTTTGCAACATCAGTACAAATGCCAATCCCATGAAAAAAGGCAAATAGCTACCTAGCTTATTACTACTATAAAAATAACATTGACCTGGAAGATCACCTGAGGGGGTCTCAAGAATCCCAGGGGTCCATGGATCACATTTCAAGAACCATTTGGACTAAGCTATTTGAGGGTATTTTTTTTTGACAAATTATAATCCTATATAATTGTTAGGTACACAGTGAAGTTATGATATATGTATACAGTGTGGAATGATTGAATAAAGCTAACTAAAATATTCATCACCTTAAGTATTTATCATTTATTCCTCCTGTCTGACTGAAATTTTGTACCCTTTGACAAACATCTCCCTATTTCTCCCATCCCCCAGCCTCTGGTAACCACCATTCTAACCTCTGCTTCCATGAATTCAATTGTTTTAGATTCCACATATAAGTAAAAACATGTGTCTTTTGTTTTTCTATGCCTGGCTTATTTCACGTAGTGTGATGTCCTCCAGGTTCGTCTGCGTTGTAAATGATAAGATGTCCTTCTTTTTTAAGGCTGAATAGTATTCCATTTTGTATTTATACCAATCCATTTTTATCCATCCATCCTTTGATGGACACTTAGATTGATTCCATATTTGGGCTATTTTAAATAATGCAATCAACGGGAGAGTACAGATGTCTTTTCAACATACTGATTTCAAGTCCTTAGGATATACGCCCTGAAGTGGAATTGCTGGATGGAGCTAACTATTTTGATTCCACTGGATACATTTAAGATAATCTAACCCATTTACTTTAAAATGTTTAACATTTGTAATGAATCAGAAATTACTACTATTCTACTTTTTACATTAATACAAAACAAAATTATAGATTTCAACCTAAATAATATGTATAATGGACTACCTAGTTTTTCAAAGTTTTTTTTTTTATGGAAGATATAAACTAAATTTTTGAAGCCCATTGCTCCAAACCCAGGCAAGCAAACTATGGGAAATAGAGCTGTGTTGATTTTACTCTTGCCTGGCTTTTATCTCAATGATAGTTTTCCAACCAAAAAAAAAAAAAAAAACAGTTCATCAGAGAGTTCAGAAATATGAAAGTGTCTCTGTCTTCAACTCTCTGTAAATTCCCATTCTTTTAAATTTAAAAATAGCACATTGAAATTCTTTAAAACAGCAGTAAATCTCATAACTCTACTGCCTTAATACAATCCTTATTTTCAGACATTATTCACAATAAGCACCCACATTTTACTTAGATGAAATCATGATGTACAGAACCATTCTGAAATTAAGGACATTGTTTAAATGAAGCACAAAGTGTAAAGAAAATGCCACCATGAGACATACACTGTTGACACTTCATTTTATTTTCTACCAGTCTTCTCTATGTAGCCACATATTTTATCTAGACAAGCATACAAACATCCACAATTAGTATCATTTTGTGTCTATGTTTGTTTTAGGTTTCATTTCTTTTAACTTTATAGGTAACTATTTTTCATCTGTTTAAATACAGTTCAAAAACATTAATGGCTAGCTGGGCGCGGTGGCTCAGGCCTGTAATCCCAGCACTTTGGGAGGCCGAGGTGGGAGGATCACAAGGTCAGGAGATCAAGACCAGCCTGGCCAATATGGCGAAACCCCATCTCTACAGAAAATACAAAAATTAGTTGGGCATGGTGGTGCACACCTGTAATCCCAGCTATTCAGGAGGCTGAGGCAGGAGAATTGCTTGAACCCGGGAGGTGGAGGTTCCAGTGAACTGAGATTGTGCCATTACACTCCAGCCTGGGCAACAGAGCAAGACTCCATCTCAAACAAAACAAAACAAAACAAAACAAAAAAGAGAAAAGAAAAGAAAACATTAATGGCTGTATAATATTCCATGAACTATTTTCATGCCATGTTACCACCAGAGAGACTGCGCCAATTTACTTCCCCACAAGCAGTACAAAATGACATCTTTCCAAATGTTTGCTACCACAAAGTATGCTCTTTTTCCTAGTATTTGGTAAGTTGGTAAGTAGAATGAGTTATATTGTAGCTGTTTGAGTTTACAATTCTTTGTGCTGAATGTTTTTCCCTAATTTACTTTCCTGTCAATATCTTCTACTGGTCTTGTCTAACCCTACCTTTGCCCACTTTCTTTTTTCCTTTTAGCGTTTTGATGTTTCTGCTAATTCACTTTCATGAGGTCTTTTTATGTTTTATATATTAGCCCTTCTTCTGTCCAACACAAATGATAAATTTCTTACTTTTTGGCTTTTTAATTTGTTTTCAAGAATGATGCATTTTTATTTCCACTAAGTAAAATCTAGCCATTTTTACTCATTATTTACCCTTATGTTATTTGGACCCATTGATCAGGCTGGTGATTCTGACACCAGAACCACATAATTGTTATTATTTAGTACGAAATGTTCTACCTCATATTCCTCTTTTTCAAATTTTCATGCCTGTCTTCACTTGTTTACCTTTTTCCAGTGAAATCAAGAATCACTTAGACAGGTTAGAAAAAAATGAAATTTGAATCGTAATTAAATTTAACCTAAAATTAATTTTTAAATACAGTTTTATAATATTTGGTCTTCCTAGCCAACAAAATGATAGTGTTCCTATTTATTTGTTTTTATTTATATTCCTCTGGAAAGTTGTAGTCTTCAGATGCATCCTACATTTCTTGTTAAAGTTATTCTTAGGTATTTTAATTGTTGTATCTAATGGGAAGATCTTTTATTCATCATTTTGTAGCTGATTTTTTTTCCTTAAGACAGAGTCTCACTCTGTTGCCCAGGCTTGAGTACAGTACAGTGGCTCAATCTCAGCTCACTACAACCTCAGTCTCCTGGGTTCATGCAATTCTCATGCCTCAGCCTGCCAAGTAACTGGGACTACAGATGTGCGCCACCACACTCAGCTAATTTTTGTAGAGATGGGGTTTCACCACGTTGCCCAGGCTGATCTCGAACTCCTGACCTCAGGTGATCTGCCCATCTCGGCCTCCTAAAATGCTGGGAATAAAGGCATGAGCCACCAGGCCTGACCTTTCTAGCTGATTATACAAGTCGCTAAGAAAGCTACCAGTTCAGGTAATTAGCCAATTAGCCACGTTACTACTAGTTTTTCCTAATAGCTTTTTCAGTTTATTTTCTTAGATATTTTTGGAAGGGCTATAAAAATAAACTGCAAGTAAGTGTAATTTTTTCTTCTTGTTTAATAGCTAATAATTCTTGCTTCATGTCTTTTGAGATTAATAGAATTTCTAGAATAATGTTAAAGAATGACAGTAATAACTGTCAACCTTGTCTTGTTCCTAATTTTAGAAGAAATCACTCTAATTTTTCTTTGTCAGGTATTATATTGACTCTTGGTTCCAGATATTTTATTTCAATCAGGGAAAAGAAGAATACTTCTGATAATAGTTTACCATTAATTGCTACAAAGAATCAATATAAAATGTTATTGATACTACTTTGGCATCTTTGTGGTTTTTTTACATATTGATGACATGTTATACACTCTCTAATAATAAATATAAATTCTCCCTAACTGGTGTAGATCAGTTGTTTTTGTTGTTGCTGCTGTGTGCTAGCATGACTTTGAAGTTCTATTCCTATCTATTTTCAAAACTAAAATTGACTAAATAGGTTGTCATTTTCCTTTTTTATGTCCTCTTTGAAAAGCTTCATATCAGGGTTATATTTTTAAATATAAGCTTTCCAAAGGTGTTTATGCAGAATTCTTTGAAAAAAATTAACAAGTTACTTAAAAAAAAGAACCCATAACATTTTTATTCAAAATATTAATGTTTTTAATTTCTCCTGTTATTAGTCTAATAAAGTCTTTTATCTCTTGATTACATTCTCATAACATATGAGAATTTTTTCTAGTTGACTTTCAGATGGATTATCATAAAGTTATCTGCAGTATTCAATTATAAATAGTCTTTTACCACTATTTTTATATATATATATATTCCTATATATGTATATATATATATTCCTAAATATGTGTGTGTGTTTAATTTTCAAGTTTGGTTTGCTTAAAACTATGTTATTACTGTTAGGTTTCACTGCATTATTGTCTAAGATTATGGCCTACGGTCCACATGACACCTGCTTTGTGTAATCTATTTAGATTTTTTTGTAACTTGGTATATGATCAATCTTTTAAAATGGGCGTTCCCAACCCCCAGGCAGTGGACCAATATTGGTCCGTGGCCTGTTAGCAACTGGGCTGCACAGCAGGAGGTGAGCGGCAGGCAAGGAGCATTAGCGCATGAGCTCCGCCTCCTGCCAGATCAGCCACAGAAATTAGATTCTCATAGGAGGGTGAACCGTATTGTGAACTGAGCATGCGAGGAATCTAGAGTGCATGCTTCTTATGAGAATCTAGTGTCTGATGATCTGAGATGAAACAGTTTCATCCCAAAAACATCTCTGCCCCATCCCCGCCAACCCCTATCTGTGGAAAAATTGTCTTCCACGAAACCAGTCCCTGTAGCCAAAAACATTGGGGACCGCTGTTTAAAATATTCCCTGGACACTTAAAAATATATTCTCTATTGGTAGTATTTTTTCTAAAGTTCACCTCAGTTCAATTGCAGTGATTATAGCTACTTGAGTCATCTAAAGCTGAGAGAAGTAAAGCCTCCAAAAATAATGTTTCTCATACTTAATTTTTCCTATATTTTGAACCCTAAAATGTATCATGCTTGTGAAGTTTCTATTTTAGAAATAAATATTGATCTTCTTTGTCCTACTCAATTCTACTTGTCTTGTATTTTAATAAATTCAAAGTTATCACTGCCACCTCTTTCTTTTTGTAATCTTTTTTTTATCCTTTAAATAAAACCTCTTTGGAGGGCATATAAGTAATATATTCTTAGATCTAGTGTTTTAACACAATCTGAAAAAATTTTACCTATTTGAAATTATAATTGATCTATTTTATTACCATAATACTTGCTTTTCCATCTATATTTATGCATCCTTGACATTTTTCCCTAACTTTTGCATCTCCCTCAAATAAGATTTTAACGTGCTTTTACCAATAGACTCATTTCTTCCATCTCACACCTCCATCAGTTACCAGATTACTGCCATGGAATAATCTTTACATTTTATATCTTTTTTAAAAGTTAGATTTGTTTTGGCCTTGATTGAGCTTTATCCCAAAATTTAAAAGTATTTATTCTAAATTCTATATCTAAATATCTTTGAGATTCACTGCCTTCCTTTTATAGCACAAAGTCTCCATCTTTAAAGTCTTCATTTTGCTTCATCTATCTGGTGACCGATGTAAGCAGTTGTTTTCAAGATAGGCATAGGAGTGGTAAAATTTGGAGCACTTAAGCATGTATACTTGTCTGGGTATAAAATTCGAGCATCAGAGTCTTTTTCCCTCAGAACTGTGGATGCTATTACACTGTCTTCTGATCTTTGATACTAAAGAAAAGAAGACTGAAATCACTCTGATTTTTATACTTCACCTTTTTCTCCTTATATACATATAAAGTACTTTTTGTCTAATCTTTTAATTAAAGAAAAAGTTATTTGCTAAAGTATGTTCACATAACTGGTCTTTCTTAGTACGTCTTAGACATATTTAAATAATCTGTTTTCACTGGAAATACTTCTTGGCTTTCATCTCTAGACATCGCCCTTCACACCTCTTTTCTCTCTCATCATTTTCAACCCTTTGCCTCTTACCCCGTATTATGGGCATTCACTCTGTTCATCGTCAATGAAGTTTTCAGCTGCGTCCTTCTAATATCTATCATATACACCTTGAATAGTAATCGTGTGATAGAGACTTTAAATCCATGCAAACTTTCTTTCTCTTACCTGGCTGCTTTTTACTTTCTACTTTCTCTTACCTTGCTGCTTTCTACTACGTTTTTGGTGTTCCATTTCTGCTTCTTTTTTTCTTAAGCTTTCTGCTATAGTTTCACAGAGTTCATGCCTAATTGAATTTTAGTGAAGATGCCCCAGGATTTAAATTTTTTTTCTTCTGATTCACTCTTCCTTTTAGTCATTGATATTTTATGCATACACTTAGATATATAAATACTCATAGAGATACAGATTTATATATATATTATATATATATATATATATATACACTCATATGTGTATATATTTAGGTATCCCTTCTCAATACTAGGTACATGTACACACCTATATCTATACCTATATCTATAGTTTTGCCACCTATATGAGGTACAAATTCATCAAGTTTTGATTATTTTTTAATAAGTGAAAAAACTTTATTAAGGATATTATTTTATATGTTCATAGCTATTTTCAATTATTATACTTATCAGAAGTTTATTTGATAAATATTTTACTATAAACATCTTTGTTTCTAATAGTTTCCTATTTTAATGTCTTGTACCCTTAGGGAAATCCTTAAGTTCTCCAAATAGATAACTTTTGTTTATTTTGCACACTCTGTATTGCTTATCACAACACCTTGCATATAGCAAGTATTGAACAAATATTTCTTATTTGTTAATATAAAATAAAATAGATATAATGAAAGAAAATCCTCTTACAGAGTTAATTGCATCTAGAGTTACAATAAAATGAAAATTAGATAGTTTAAACAAATTTTAAGCATGTCTAAATAAAAGCTTAAATAATCCTACAACTTAAAAATCATGTATCACTTTGAACTTTATTTTTATTTAAAACAACACTTTTTTTAATGTACATCAAATTTTCAATAAGAAACAATTATTTCATTATGATCTTGTAGGACCAAAGTGGTTAAAAACCAAAGTAATATGAGCCCAAGAGACTTTTTCCTCACATTGTTTACATTTTTATCCCAGGATATTCAGCAATTTCAGAGTTTGACTTGCTCAATTTGTGAGAAATTTTGTTTTCAGGGAAATCATACCAACTTTGCCTTCTAGTAAATCAAGAGTTCAGAAAAATTCCAATTCTAAAGATGTTTTGAAATAAAGATTATCTTTGCTCTTCAGATTTAATTGCAAGTCCTGAAGATTCTTTTAACCAGAAATTTAAACATGGCTTACCTATACTGAGAAAGCATATTTTCCTCAAAAGAGGACATGGGAGTATATCCCCTATATTGTACATAAACCTACAGAACATACTAATGTGGGGTGTTATAAAAATTTAATAAGTAAGGCTATGTGCAGCTGGAAAACCTTCGCTAGCCTGAAACATATAAGCAATTCACTCAAGACTCAGAAGTCTTAATTTTGCACCTTTTACTGAGTTTTCATTTTTATCCAAAACAGTTTTATTTTAAAGGAATTGCTTTCCTACAGTGGGTTAGCACTATGATCAGAAAGAATATTTTCTTTTTTGCTTTTTTAAACAGAATTCAAAATCTAGCAGATCAACTGAAAGACAAGAAAAAATGTACAACAACCTTCTCAACATCCTCCCCCTCCTTTTCTATACGGTTGCCTTTACAAGAAAGTAATTAATGAACATAATCTTTTGAGATCCCCTAAGTCTTAAACTATGCAAAATTCTACTGACACACAATCTTCCAATCATCAACAGCACTGATCTTTCATGATGTTATATAAATTTGTTTTATATTTCATCCTGAATGTTTAGCTGTTTGAAAGTTGAAATTACTTCTTCTCTGATAACCTCCCCCCACCAAAAAAAAAGGATGATTTAGAAAGCAATACAGAATTCTGAGATGAGAATCATGAGATGAAGTTTCTATTCCTGAAAACTTGTTGCAAAAAAAAAAAAGTACATAATAATATCTGTCCCTAGCTCACACATGTCAAAAAGGAAGCAACTCATGGATACATTTTTTTGGTTTGGATGAAAGGCATTTTGTAAATAGAGGATAGTATATCACTTTTCAATATCCTTAATATAATTTTGTTGAATATAAGAATCACTCAACAACTGCATCTGTCAATTTTTTTCTCATTTTTTCTGCATATATTCTATTCTCTAAAAATTATGTAAAGCAATGATAAGGGAAGGAAAAGAAAAAGACTAGGAGGAAGTTCACTAGACATTTAGTGACATCGTTACTGCATAGTAAGTTTATAAATAACCTTTCTTTATGCTTTCCTTGATTTTTCCAAATTTAAAACAATGAATTCATTTTTTATAATCAGAAGAAATTTTAAATTGTTTAAATCATATACTTTCTGCCTCAAGAAGCACAATGACAAACTTTTCCATGCAATGGAAACACTGATAGCCCAACTTTCCACCGTCTCATCTGCTGACATCCTCGTCCCCTACCAACCCAGATGGTCAGGCTGGCCCCCAGGATCCTTGAATGAGCATTTGATCTCTCTCACTGAGTGCTTGATACAAAGACAAGACCAACGCTTAGAGATAGAAACTCTGGAAAATGTCCTTTTTCAGGACAAGTACTTGGAGCCTTGCAGACCACCAATCAGACTCAGTTCAACAGGGGCTTTCTAGAGACATGGTCTTCCCCTTGGATGCCTGCAGAAGGCTTTCTTTCCTATATGAATCTGCCAGAGTTCTCAACATGCCCTTCAGGGCAAGAACTCTAAATCAATATTCAATTACTTATGACTTTCAATTTTTAATTAACATGTGTCTCAACTGGATGGCTGAATGGTCCTTTGTACTTCGAGAAGTCATTATCAGGAGTGTTATTTTCAGCTCCTTTAAAGACATGTACTTAATTATTTATTACATGTATGGTTTACATTGTGTCAGACCTCCAGGCACTCAGGGGGAGAGATTATTAAGCAGATTAGAACCAGTGTCTAAAATTTTTCCATAGTGAGTTTAACTGAAGCCTAGCCAGGTAAGAATAAAAACACTTAAACATAACACAAGAAGAGCTGGTTGGAAGTCACACACACACACACACACACACACACACACACACACACACACACACAGAGTATACTCTAAAACTGTATCTTTATGTAGCTCTTTGATGCCACATCTTCAAAAAAACACTGGAATTTTTGAGAGACTAAATTCTTCACTTTTAAAAGAATATTTAATAGTTGGACACTTGCAAGAAGCTAGATACCCTATTTATGCCAAAAATGCAACTTTTAAATGACCTGACAGAATAATTATATGTACAGAACAAGTGTAATTTATTATTTTCACCTCTAAAACTCGCAAGCAAAAGTACTGTCAGTAGTTACAAAACACCTACCATTTAACAAACAGATTGCCATCCACCAAACACGCTAAGAGCCTCTATAAACTTTATCGTATTTAATCTTCACAGTCACGCAGGAAGGTAGATGCCATTATCTCTGTTCTATGGACAGGGAAATTAAGTCTCCAAAGGTATTATGCCCAGAATCACCCAGGTAGTAAGTGATGAGTGGGAATTCAAATCCAGGTGTGTTGTACCCCAAAACCAGGCTCTTTCTAAGATCTGGCCACATTTTCATGCTCATAAAGGGATTTAGGATTACAAATACAAGTGGGATTTATTTCCTTAATTTCATGGTAGTATGCATTTTTTAAATATTTTTGTATGACCAACATTTATCATAACAAAATATGTTAAATGACTAGCATAATTATGTTGATATAGACAAGTGTGGCAGATGGAGGGCTCCAGTTTTTCTTTATTTTCAAATTACACAAAGACATTTACATAAGGAACAAGGTCTCACCACACATCCACGCCGAAGGAATTCTTAATGTCTTAGCTCTCATGTTAATGCGTTCTATCATTTGAAAATGGCTTTTGTAATTGCCAAAATGTCTGAGCACATTTGTTTCTAAATCACAGAAAGATTGTGAAGGAAGTTAAATAGAAAATTAAGCAAGAGGCAAAACACAACAGCCTCTATACTGTCGACCTTGATTCAGAACAAATTATGTAGCTGTAAGCAAGAATTACTCAGCCCTTCTTCCAGGGCAGTCTTTGTTTAGTACACTCTGCTCAGCTCTAACAAAGGGAAATTGGTAAGAAGATAATTAGATCTTCTTTTTAAAAATGACCTAGCAATAGCATCTTTAAAACCACCTGCATCTTTCCAGAAAATGAAATAATACATAAATATAAATGTTTCATGCTGCTATCAAACATTGATAATAAAGGTTTTAATATTTATTGTTACCTTTGGCCAATGCCTGAGTTTACTCTTTAGCAAGAGAGGCACAGTGAGGTAAGGATAGCCTTTGGGTACTACTGATTGGGATGGTGTCAGTATTAGAATATCCCTGTGGAAAAGGGGGCTTCGACATGGCATCCTTAATCTTCTTAACATTCCCTTCTCTGCATTCATCTGTAATCAGCTTTCTCTCAAATTCTAATAGATTCTTCTTCTTTTTTAATATAAGGCTCTGTGCTTCTTCACAATCAGAGATATTTAAATAATCCCAGATCCTTCTGTAGTCTACAGAAGGCGTTTTCCTAGCTGTGCCCTAGAGATTTCCTTGCCCCAACATTAGCAATGACTTGAGGCAAAATGTTTTCCTGTGAACATCAAAGTATTCTGAGCAGTTATCCAGACACCTTATGAATGTGAAGTTCAAACTTTGTTATCTGCGCCTCTCCCACCTGCTGGTAGTTAAAGCAAGATGGGGCCTGGAAGTCATGCCCAAAAATTGGACTGAATGCAGTCTGCACATTAGGACCTTGCAGTTAGTTAAATGATGCTTACTTTGTGCCAAGCGCCATTCTGAATGTTTTATTTTGTAAGCAGTAACTCACTCCTCACAACAATCTTATAAGGTAAGTACAAATCATTATCCCCATTTTAGAGATGGTAAAACTGAGGCACAGAGATGTTAAAAAAAAAATTGCTTATCAGTAAATGGCAGAGCTGGGACTTGAGCCCAGTCAACCCAAGGCTCTATGCTATGCCATCCTGGCACCTGACATCAAAGCCAGAAGAAAAAGGAAGTTTCCCATCTCACTATCACCTCAGCATAACCCACTGCCACCTGAAATCCTACAACATGTTATCTTTCTCTTCTGATAGGGCAGCACCACAACACACCAGCTCATGGCTGAGCTGCATCTCCTAGGAGATCCTACTTCTGCCCTAAATCTCAGAAGCGAACTCTCACTGAGCCCCTCATCACACATTCATCCTGGGGCAGTTGAACAAACTCAGTGTCTTCACCCTCTTCCCCCTCTTTAGCTCTTCTTGGTCATTCATACTCTTTTAAAGAATCTTTTATATTAACCGGGCGCAGTGGCTCATGCCTGTAATTCCAGCACTTTGGGAGGTCGAGGCGGGCGATCACGAGGTCAGGAATTCGAGACCAGCCTGACCAACGTGGAGAAACCTCATCTCTACTAAAAATACAAAAATTAGCCGGACATGGTGGTGCCTGCCTGTAATCCCAGCTACTCAGGAGGCTAAGGCAGGAGAATTGCTTGAACTCAGGAGGCGGAGGTTGCAATGAGCTGAGATCGTGCCACTGCACTCCAGCCTGGGCGACAGAGTGAGACTTCGTCTCAAAAAAAAAAAAAACAAAAAAACTTTTTTATTAAAACTCTGTTCACAAGCAACAATTACCACCCAATGCCTTCTTCATCTGTGGGAGGAAGAAGTCTTCTACGGCATTCCAGCTGCCATTATTTTTTCTTTTCTGCAGGCTGGCAAACAGCATTATGAGTCTCCTATCACACATTTTTGGCCTTCTATTAGATTATTTAGGTTTGTATCTTATTTTTCCCACTCTTTGGTAAACAGGGAAGAAACATCTTTTCTTCTCCTTCTTTGTCTTTCCCAGAGCACCTTTGTTATTTGGGGACTATGCCTTCTTTCTCATGCTCAATAATAACCAAATAAAGAAAAGGGTGTTCATGCCAGCAACTAACAAGGGACTATATTTGCAACTATATTTCCACTACAAAATTCAGCTTTTTGAAATACTGCCTCAATTTATTTTCAAAACATATTTTCCTTTAAAGTAATGCTTATTGTTCTTTGACACTGGTGGAATTGCAAAGGATGATGTAGTGTCATGATATCTTCTGTTATACCCTGATGGTGTTTGATTTACAGACACTATAATGGTAGAAAAAATATCTATCACAGTGACATTGATCGGTATTTTGGCTGGCTGAGGTTAAGCCATAGAGAGGGACCGTCAAGAGGGAAAACGTAGGGAAACTCCTTGCTCCTAACAGAGAATGTGTTTGATAGCTTCTAGTCTGGAGAGCCATTTCCAGACAGATATTTATAAATAAAGAATGTGGCATTCATTGAAATCATGTTACATAGTGTCTCATCAGAACAGTCTACCAGCAGCATGACTGCACCAACCCAGTTAAATATCAGGGGTTTTAGTTCCCAACCCCCTCCCCTCTAATGAATTAGAAAACAATTAACTCACTGACAAATAAAGTTATTCAAAACAACCGAAGCAATTGTGTGTAGACAGTCTCAGTTATTCAGGAGTTTTCAGTTTTGTAAATTGTTTTGTCTTCGAATGTCTTGTTTCACTGTCTAGCAGATACAAAAATCTTTTTATTTGTTCATTTGATGGGACCAATAGGGAAAAGAAAGAAAATTCAATTTAGTCAAAATGTATTATATACATAGACTATCAAGAGATGGAAGAGACCTTAGTAATTATTTAGTACACTGCCTAATTTCAAAAATGAAGAAAGCAAATATCAGAGTAAAGACATGTTCTTAAGGACACGTCTCCTTAGCTATAAAAAAGATGAAGAATTTTGACAGCAGTCTCCACAAACAGTACATTTTCTTCTAGATATAAAATGCCATTTCCTAGAAGCGCTTCTCAATAATTACTACTGAAGAATTTAAAAAATAAGTTATCCAAAATGAAGATCAAAAATCTTGTTTTGCTAGGTGACTCTGAAGTCACCAATTGAGACAATATCAGTGAGATTAATTATCTAGAGTCATGTAAGTCAACATTTTTCCTTCTTTTCTCTATTCTTTTCTGAGCCTACAAACTATGTATGGGAAATAAAATAACCTATAAATAACATCTTCTTAGTTTCTTACAATCTCCCTCTTCACGTTGCATACCAATGGGAAAAATTTTAAAGGGACACAGTAAGGAAATGACAAGTCAAGAGACACAGACCCACCCTAGTAAATGTCAAACACGCAAACTCCAAAGCTTGTGAGTCTCTCCTCTCTGACTGGGAAATTCACTCTGAATATGTGATCCATTTCTTGCCTTTTCAACTTCCAGGACTGCCCAGTCATACCTGGGGCTACTTCTTTCCCTTGGGCTCCACCAGCCTGTGGGCCACCTGCTCATCAGACAGCACTTTGAGGTCCTTGGACACAGACAAAACAATCAATTGAGTAGCTGGTTTAGTCACTTTTAAACCAACTGTATAGCATTTTCTAGTCACCAAGCAAGAATTTTAAGTTTCCACCCTCTTTTCCCTGGAGGCACCCAAGTTAGATTATGGGATGTTGCAAAGGAAAGTGTGGAGGAGCTAAATAGATGTGTAATAAGAAATGATCATTCAAGTAAACAGAATTTTGTCTCATTTAAAGATTAAAGATTAAATTTTTAAAGATTAAGATTGCTTTTGTAATCATATCAAAAATTACTCAGAGGTTTTCTTAAAGATATATTGGATTACATGGTTTCCTCACTGGCCATTCTACACCACATAGGTTGAATGAAGAATTCACCCCCAACTCCACCCTTGGGATTTCATCAAAGAGGCCACCCTGAAGTTTCTGGCCTAGGGGCATCATGATCTGAAACTCATCCATCACTGATCACCATCAACATCTGTCATCTACCTTTTGCTAAAGGTATCTTTCCCCTTTTCCCCTGCCTGTGACCACACTATTAAAGAGTTGCTTAAGTTTCCTGATACAAAAAAAAAAAGTATATATAAATAGCAAAAACATGTTAATTTAATAACACTGCTATCTTTGATTTACATTTTAAAGGAATATTCTAATAAAACCATGGCATAGTAATACAGAAAGGCTTTCTGTTTCAGACAGGATGTAACAGCTACTTACTTTTATTTAGTTTTATCTTTTAATTTATTTAATTTCTTAAAGGCAACCACTGTTTTACTGTAACCTACTAAAACTGCAAAAAACGCTTAAAGTACTTATACTTTCAGATTTAATATTGGGGGAACAAACTTAAAACAGTAATTGAATTTCCACTTTATCTTATAATTTGCATTCTTAGTAAGAGTATACTTTTAGAGGTATTTCAAGGAATTTCATTTTTTTAAAATGACTCGAAGCATTTCAACATAAAGGTACACTTTGTAGGTCAAAACTAGATTATTTTCCTTGAATTTAAGATGAATAATCTCCTTATAAGAGTCTAGTAATTGTCTGCTTTTTTATTCATTAAAACAATTTCGACTATATATTAATGAAAGAAGAAAGTACCACTAAAATCTTCTATGTAGATTTTCTGAATGGGAAGTTTTGAGATTATTTTTTCTCAACATTTTCCTGTTTAGCATATTTTTAACTTGTAACTTATTTTTTCCCAGAGTCAAGACACTGACTAACAACAGTATTACTCAGCGATCTATGACACTAGAATACAATTTCCTTAGAATTACTTCCTAGAGGGTTAAGAAATTTCTCTTCCATCCCCACCCAAGAATAATGCTGTTCAAAACTTTTACAAATATGTCCTGCAGATAAATATAACCTTTAAGATAATACGAGTAGTAAAAAAAAAAAAGTCATATGAAGTATCCAGTTTTTCAATCAATATATTGAAGCTATAGGATGTTTACATGCTGCTATTCACTTCAGGGAGACCCAGAAGAGAATCCATATCTATTGTACAGGGAAATAGACAAAACAACAGGAGTTTTAGCTACTGGACACCGATTAAAGAATAATGGGAAATCTTTTATGTAGCTAAAAACCTTCTGGGACTACCTGCTTTTAATGGACAGTAACAGGTTTTGAAACACAACCTTTACAGGTTCTGTACAAAGGTCATTTATCTCTTGAAACTTGACTTGAGATTTTATTCATGGTGCCCAAACAATAGTCACTCATTCATTCATTCACTCACTCAGCACATTTTTTGTTTTAGCTTCTTCTATGTGCCATGTACAGGATCTACAGAAAGGAAAAGTATAGCCCCTGGCCTTGCTGTGCTTATAATTAAGAGATAACACAGACACGAAAACCAACAATCTGGGCATATCAGTTAAGTGTTATAATATGGGCATGTTCCATGTGCCATTGAAGTATGGAAGAAGGACTGTCCACAGATGCTCTAATAGTCACTCAATACCTATGTAATGAGCACCTCAGTGTTAGATGCAGTACTTAGCACCAGGATTACAAAGATGAAGAAGGAAACAAAAGTATACCACAATATGACTATTGCCATAGCAGAGATATGCAAAGATACCATAGAAAAACAAGGAAGGATATCTGGCTCAAGGTAAAAGAGACACATTAAGATCTTGAAAAGACATCAAATGTGTTTAAAGTACTTGCATTTACAGATTTAATATTAGGAGAACAAACTTAACACATTGGCTGAGCTTGCACTGCTCTGATTTTCTTATAATTTGCCTTCTTTGTACATTTAAATACGAGAAGGATGTGTAGAAAACAGAAGGTCCTATGGCATGGGAGTCTAGCAGAGCCATGTTTTAAAAATGATGAGTAGTAGTTCTGTATGGATGGGGTGCAGGGTGTACCTGAGGGAAAAAGCAAGGTCATCTCAAGGAAGGAGGTTCATCTTGAATACCAGTCTAAGCAATTTGGGCTCTGTTCCCTAAGCAATGAAAGCCATCAAATGGCTTTATAAGGAGGAAAGGTGTGATCAGATTTGAATTTTTTAGAAAAATAATTCCAGCAATTGTTAGGGGCTTGCCCCATGGAGTTTACACCCATTCATGAATCTGACTCCCACCCTATACACAGGCTCAGTCCAGCCCCATTCTCTAGGATACATCTTAACTGTGGGTAAGAACAATAATAAAGTGACCTTCCCAGGCATAACAAGCAGTCTGAGGCCAGGCATGGTGGCTCACACCTGTAATCCCAGCACTTCAGGAGGCCAAGGCGGGTGAATCCCTTAGGTCAGGAGTTCAAGACCAGCCTGGCCAACATGGCAAAGCCCCATCTCTACAAAAAACACAAAAATTAGCTGGGCATAGTGGTGCACACCTGTAACCCCAGCTACTTGGGGAGGCTGAGGCAGGAGAACCACTTGAATCCAGGAAGCAGCGGCTGCAGTGAGCAGAGATCACGCCACTGCACTCTAGCCTGGGCAACAGAGCAAGACTCTGTCTCAAAAAAACAAACAAGCAGTCTGGCTCATTGTTGGTTCAGCTCTCACCGGAAGCCTCCAATCTCCACAACTGGTCTTTCTGCCTTTGCAATCCCTCCTCTCCATGGCTGGGGACACTGTTCTTGTCCCTATTCGACTGCATTTCTGCCTTCGGGGGCTTGACCTCTTTAGCATGAGTTTCTGCTTTTGCAACCTCATCTCTCAGGTCTGTGGTCAAACCCTGGTCATACTTCCCCATTGATAGGGTTTGGTTGTATTCCCACCCAAATCTCATCTTGAATTGTAGCTCCCATAATCCCCATATGCCGCAGGTGTTATTACACTACACTCTCCAGCAGTTATACCATTTTTGGCTTTTCTCTGAATCATCTTATTCTAAAGAGCTCAGAGAATTTAGAAGGTGTCACGTTTTATCGGACAGAAGTCCTGGTTTAACAGGGGAAATCTCTTTCTGACTAGATGATATATCAACTCACTTGTTTTTATAAAATGCAAATGACCTTTGGGATATAAAATGTAGTAAGGTCTTTAAGTAGATTATTCTTCCACATTTAGCATTTTTAAAGCAAAGGTACGTTTATTCAAGATAAGGGCATAAATGCTATCAGACGGCAGGTGGCTTTGTGTCAGTTTCCCTTAAGATGCTACAGAGACTGTATAAAGTAGTGTACACATTTAAAATCATACACAACTTTTCAATGCCCAAGCCTCTTAAAATATTTATACATAATGATATTTTCACTTATATCTACAGCACTATAAAACAGGAGCAAATTTTCGAAATTTGTTGCTGAATTTTTTTTTTCTTTTTTTTTGAGGTGGGGTCTCACTGTCACCCAGGCTGGAGTGCAGTGGTACGATCATGGCTTGCAGTCATGACCTCCCAGGCTCAAGCAATCCTCCCAACTCAGCCTCCTGAGTAACTGGGACTACAGGCATGCACCACCATGCCCTGCTAGTATTTTATTTTTTTGTAGAGATGGGGTCGCACCATGTTGCCCAGACTTGTCTTGAATTCCTGGACTGAAGCAATCCTCCCGCGTCAGTCTCCCAAAGTGCTGGGATTACAGGCACGAGCCACCACACCCAGCCACACATTTTTTAATAAAGAATATGTACGATGGACAAGATATATTCAGACTTATATCTTTCTTGATTAGTATATTGTTATCATTTATTATGTCTCTACTATGTATTGGGCATAATACAAGGTGCTTTAAATAACGTATATTATTTAATACTGGCAATAATTCTATGGTAGACATAATCTTTCTATAGATGAGAAAACTGAGAGGTTAAATGACTTCCCCAAAATCATATAGCTAGTATGAAATATGTCTGAAATTCAAATCCAAGCTTGTTTGATTCTAAAAGCTGTTTTCTTTCTTTCTACCAAGCACTACACCTAGCATAAACTCAGGAAATTTTTTAGCTGGATTTTAATCACATCTCTGCAGATAACTATGTGATGTTGAGCTAGTGACTTAACCTCTCTTTTCTTCAGTTTCCTCATGTGTTAGAATAGGAATAACAAGAACACCTACCAACTAAGAGTCTTGCTAAGTTTGCATAAGTTAACATAGGAAAAGTGTCTGGAACAATGTCTGATACATAATAAGTGCCTCAAAAATTGCATCAAAAATTGATGGTGCTTAACATCATCATTATCATTATTATTGTTGTTGTTATTACTACGACACAATGCTTCCCTCCATGGGAAATTTCCCTTGACCCTGCATTTTTTTCCTCTTAAGCTAGAATCTCACTTCATGTTCCTCATCAGAGTTAAACTTATTGAAAGAGGTGTTTATGCGTGCTGTCTCTGTTTCCTACTCAGCTGTGGTTTCACGGTTTCTACCGCAGAAGGTGTTTTTGTTGAGAATTCCATGGCAGAGACACCAAGATGTTCAACAAAACTCATCTACTTTATCTTCTAGGAACACATTCAGACCACAGTTTCCAACCTCCCTTGCTGTTGGGTGTAGCCATGTGATTAAGCTCTAGCCAACTGAATGTGGGTCAAGGTCATGCAGACCTTTAAAGGCTTTCACACTGTTTCTCTCTTCTTGCATATGCAGACCTTATGCTGAGGATTCAGACTCATATTTTAAGGCCTGAAAGTATTACAGAGACACCGATTGAAAGGACTCATGTCCCTATATGAATATATGGAGCAGAGTATATATGCATGCACATGCAGACACACATGCACACACACACATACACACACAACCACCACCTCACCCACAGCCAATTGGAAATTACACGAAAAATAAACTAGTGTTAAGCTATTGAAATGCTGGGATTGTTTTTTACAGAAACTAACGTTATGTACATTAACTAATATGATCACCTATGATATTCATGACATTCTTTGTCTTTATCTTACTTGGCCTCTCAGAGAATTTCTTCAAACATTTTCTTCTCATAGCTTCCATGACATCAGACTCTTCTGATTTTCCTCCTCCATTTCTGTGCATTCCTTTCCAGTTTCATTTTCTGGCTTCCTATCCTCTACTTCAGGGGTCTACAGGCTTTTTCTCCAAAAGGCTGGATGGTAAATAGTTTAGACTTTGTAGGATACATGCAATCTTGCATAGTCTTTGTTTTCTATACAAGCCTTTAAAATATAAAAAAAACCTTTCTTAGCTGCTAGGCATACAGGCACAGGCCCCAGCGAATTTGGCCCATTGGCTGTGGTTTCTGGACCCTTATTGTAGTTGACTGACAAATGTAGAAGTGCCCCATTCCTAGCTCAGCCTCATCTTCTGCCACCTTAGCTTCATTACACTCTCCCTAGAGAATTTTATCCAATCCCATGCTTTAAACACACCTGTATATTAATGGCTCCTAGATAGATACCTCCCGAGCTGACATTTTCCTTGTGAAACAGACCAAAACCTACAACTATCTACTTGGCATCTCCTCCTACTGGATACCTACTAGGCCTCTTATACATAAAAAACCTGAAGAGGGACTGCTGATCTCCCGCTTCAATGTGTTCCCAGCTTGACAAAGAAAACACCATCATCCTCAAGCCAAAAATATAGGCTCTATCCTTCATTTTCCCATTTCTCTTATTCCCCTAGCCCAGTCAATCACTAAGATGTGTTGTTTCTAGTTTCAGTATATATCTGGAATCCATCCACTCCTCTGCATCCCCTGAACACCGTCCTAGTTCAAGCCATTGCTGTCTGTCATCTTAAAACAGTCTTCTAACTGGTCTCCCTGCTTCCACTTTTGCCTCCCATAATGGATTCTCTAAAGAGCAACCAAAGTGAAAAATATTTAAACTAATTCATGATACTATTCAGAATTGAGTGTCTTCCTCTGGCTCTTAAAATAAGACCAAACTCTTTCCCCTGTAGGATGAAGTCTCTTTTTTTCTCATTTTGTTCTGCTCTCTATCTCCCCAACTACTCTTTGGCCATTAGCCTCTGATATGGTTTCAACTTGTGTCCCTTCCCAAATCTCTTGTCAAATTGTAATCCCCAGTGTTGGAGGAGGGACCTGGCGGGAGGGCAACTGGATCATGGGGGCGGATTTCCCTCTTGCTATTCTCTTGATAATGAGTTCTCAGGAGATATCTGGTTGTTTAAAAGTGTGTAGCACCTCCCCCTTCCCTCTCTCATCTTGCTTCTACCATGTAAGATGTAACTGCTTCCGGCCAGGCACAGTGGCTCACACCTGTAATCCCAGCACTTTGAGAGGTCAAGGCGGGCAGATCACCTGAGGCCAGGAGTTTGAGTCAGCCTGGCCAACACAGTGAAACCCATCTCTACTAAAAATAAAAACATTTGTTGGGCGTGGTAGGGCGTGCCTGTAATCCCAGCTACTCAGGAGGCTGAGGTGGGAGAACCACTGGAACCTAAGAGACAGAGGTTGCAGTGAGCCAAGATCATGCCACTGCACTCCAGCCTGGGCGACAGAGCAAGACTGCATCTCAAAATAAATAAATAAATAAATAAGACAAAACTGCTTCCCCTTCACCTTCCACCATGATTGTAAGTTTCCTGAGGTCTCCCCAGCCATGCTTCCTGTGCAGCCTCCTAAACTGTGAGCCAATTAAACCTCTTTACTTTATAAATTACCCAGTCTCAGCTATCTTTTTATAGTTGTGCAAGAACGAACCAACACAGCCTCTTTCTGCACACTTGACTGTTTTCCAACACTCTATTTCCTTCACAGTGATGTTCACAATGGGTAACCTGCTTGTATTTGTAGTTATTTACCAATTTTTGTCTCTCCCCCAACACGTACATATGCCCTTACACACCAGAATTCAAGCTCCATGAGGATGGAGATCCCATGTGTCTTGTGTACCAGTGTGATGCCTAGAACATTAACTTGTATGTGTTGCATTTAATAAAGTTTTGGGGCATAAGAGATGAATACATGAGTGAAAACAGGAAACAGTCTAGTGAATTCTAGTGACAGAATTTGTTTTGACTTTAATTTAGTGACACCAACACTAACTCCAGATAAACTGTTAGTTATTGATGGTATTTTGCTGCTGAAAATATTTCACACTTGTGTTTGCCTTTGTCTTTACTTTTCGTGAATACCAATGTGAGGCCAAGTGATATCTAATGTTATGAATGTTATTTTGTACAGGAGGACACTGAGGAGGACGTTGAGGTTTCAGCAGATCACCATTTGTATGGTTTGGCTCCATGTTCCCACCCAAATATCATATTGCATTGTAATTCCCAATGCTGGGGGGGAACCTCATGGGAGGTGATTGGATCATGGGGACAGATTTCCCCCTTGCCATTCTCATGATAGTGAGTGAGTTCTCATGAAATCCGATGATTTAAAAGTGTGTGGCACTTCCCCCTTTATTCTCTCTCTCCTGCTCTACCATAGTAAGACATGCTCACTTCCTCTTTGCCTTCTGCCATGATAGTAAGTTTCCTGAGGCCTCCCATCCATGCTTCCTGTACAGCCTGTAGAACTGTGAGTCAATTAACCATCTTCTCTTCATATATTACCCAGTCTCAGGTAGTTCTTTATAGCAATGTGAGAACAGACTAATACAACCATGAATGTGAATTTAGGAATTCACTTCAAGTTTCTGCTGCCCTAGGCTCTTCATCGTTGCCCAGTAGACCCTGGACTCAACAAATTTCAGAGAAAATCATTAATTATACCTTTTCCTCTGCTTCTATGAGGGCCCTAGTGCTGCCATTTCAGGTCTCAAAAAAGAAGGCCTTTAAAGGAAATTTGCTATATAAAATATGAAATGACAAAGTTTAATTCTGTACTTTGAAACATGAAATAGGAGAAAGTACTGTCACAAAAATAATGTATGGAACGGATTATGAGGCATAAAATATGAAACATAAACAAGAGAACAAGAAAGACTGTGAAGTCATATCCTACTGAAAACAGAGTTCATCTGAAAACTGAAAACAGAGGCCACCTGATCGTCACGAGAGCATCATGCCAGTCTGAGTCCTGGAAGTTGTAGAAATCGTGAAAAGGAACCTGGGGAGAAGAGATCAATAACTAAAATTCTGGATGGCAGATTAAAGGCTAAAGGAATTGATACTGAATTCCCCTGAAGAAGAGATATTTGGAGGGACACCATGGCATCATGGAACAGTCACTCCAGCTGTCTTCTGCGTCTACTAACAAGAATATGGATTTAACTCATGAACTAGCGTGACTTCAGCCAGATGGGAGAATTTCAGAACCATTGCATGTCTACCTAGGCTTTTCATTCCCTGATGATATTTTAATAATGTAAGATGTCACTGGCTAGAGATATTCGGTAAAGGCATGTCCATCTCATCATGGCAGCAAAGCTTGTCCTGGGTACCCCTGGCCCCAAAATTCTTTTTATAACTGCTCTCAAATGGGCTCTTTCTCCTCCATGTTGGAAAATAAGTGTTTACAAACTTCATTCATACTGGATGCAAAAGAACAGGGTACCTTAAAGCATCACTCTTCTCAGATTTGTTTGCATTTGAATATATGCTAAAGGAATCAAGGTTGAACAGTAGAATTTTAGGAGTCAGCCAAGCAGCTGTGAGAATACTTGAATGGAATTTTAGAACTTTTCTGTGTTTTTTCTGAAAACATCCCACGCAGGCAGACATCTAGACTTAGGACCACAGAGGATGGAGAAAGAATTTTGTATTGCCATAAAAGACAAGTCATTCCCTTGATATAGTAAATTCAGCTCATAAACATTAGTGTTAACCAACATTTACTAAACAAACTATGTGTCAAGGATTGTGCCAAGTGATGTGAGGAATAAAAAGAGAAAAAGGTCCAGCCTCTGTTTCCCAAAAGCAAGCAACTTAGCAAGAAAAATAGCTCTAATCTAATGCAGAGTATGGAGAGCATTTTAATGAGAGTAAAACTGCAGAACTTAGGAAAAGAGACTAATTCCCATTAGGGATGTTCTAATTCATCTAAAAATCTGCTAAATATAGAATTATGTGTACAAGCAAAGATCACAAATATTCAAATAATTAAGCCACAATAAAATGTATATTGAAATAATAATAAAAACAATGAGACTTGTTTTCTGATGATTTGGAAATAACTTCAGAGTTTGACTCGTGGCTCTCTTTATAACCATCAAATGTCATTGAACTGTAGACACAAGATGTATTATTGTTTAATTGAATATCCTAGTTAATAAATTCCTGTTTCATCCCTTATTTCTAGGAAACATATGCAAGCTGTAAGATGAAGGTAACTAATTTTTCTTTATTCCTTTAGAGGTTTAATGACATTTTCCAATACATATAATAGAACATGATACAAAATTCAGAAATTCCTGACTTTGGAACAAGGCAGAAAATATACAAGAATCAAGAATTGTATAAATTTTTTAAAGTGGAAAGGTCAGAGAATAGATATTGTCAGTGGATATCTATATGAATAAAGCCTTGATAGCACAAAAATCCTTATAATGACTTAGGTTCTATCACTACCGCACATATTTTGTAAAGGAATGTCATCTGTGACAGGCAGAGCAGTGGAGACGGCAGCTCTGATCTGGGTGGGAGGAGACCCGGTTAAAGTGCCGACGTGAAAAGTCATACCCCTTCCTAGGCTCCCCTAGCATCTCTTTTAGTTTTCAGGGTGAAATCAAACCCACCTTCTTGGAATGTGGTAAAGAGGTATTGGATCCCCCTTCCAAACTCTGTTCCCTATCATACCCAGAGTCTGAATCAATCTGAAAACCAGCATCCAGGCCTCGTTATCTTTCATGTTACATCTGTTCAGAACTAAAACTTTCAGAAGCTACACAGCAAGAGGACAAGATGGAGGGAGTGGCAGCATCTGATCTTAGGAAGTAAACTTGAATAAGAATTCCACACAGAAAGCAAAGGAGAAGAACTCTGGTGAGCAATGCATGGGGTAAACTGGAAAGTTTCTTGCATTCAAGAGCCTCAGGATGTGGAAGAGCCAAACAAAGAAAACAAAATCCACATATTAAAAGAAAAGCCAAGGAAACCATCAAAAACACACAATATAAAATAACAAAAGACCAAACATATTGGTACTGTAATCCCAGAAGGTACAATTCTCTTATTAAAACACTGTAATTCTCAGACAGTTTGCTATTTAAAAAAACAAAAATAGAAGCAAAATTTAACTACCTTTGGCTTAATAAAAATAAGAAACAAAAGAGCAAAAGAGACCCACGCAAGGCAGGGGATCTGCTTCAAGTTCAATGCTTAAAGATTAGTACTGGGATGGATCTCCCCACCACAATCTTGTAACAGGTGTTGGTTTAGTGACTACCCGCTATGTCTACATCACATCCATTAGGGGAAGGACCCCAAATTATCATAACAAAATGTGGTTAGAGATTGATACTAAAACAATGGGTAGAGACAACCGCAAAATACCACAGACAAACAGAGGTGAACAAAAGAAGGAAGGTAAGATCACAAATGCCAATAGCTCAGACTAAAACACCAGACACAGACACACCTGGGGCAAATTAAAGAAGGTTTTTTTTTTATCAAGAAGATTTAAAAGGAAGTCACTACAGTTAGGATACTCAGTATTTTCAGATGATAGACAAAGGCGTCAGTTTCCAAGCCCCCCAGAAAGACCTCATCAGAAGTTTATAGTGACAGATGATAAGACTACAGGAGTGAGGATCCCATCATACATTCTAGAAGTTTGATGATCCATTTCCAATCTCAGCCTTATAATAAATAATATGAGGCTAGTGTATATGAAATAAATACATTTGGGGCATTTTTTTTTACCCTACACAATTATTAAACTTAATAGATAAGGTGAGAGCAGATCAGCATGTAAGCCAGTCTGGATGAATGCTGGAGACCATCGCATCTGAGTAAGAAGGTTCCATTCAATCAGTGTTATTCAACGTACAACATCACTAGGGTGTGTTATACTACTAGATGTGGCCACAGACCTCATTTTTTACACTCAGTTTTCCTTGGCCAATGGAGTCTGGTCCAAGTATTTCCTGCATAATTAGGACAAGATAAGATACACAGATGTCTCCGCATGTACTCAATAGTACCTAATGTTATGAGATTTTCCCAAAAGTGAAAAAAAGATATTGTATGTGTGTACTATTTCAATTTTGGACAAGAAATATACATATTTGCATAGAAAAGGAACTAAAAGAAAATGCACTAGGTTGTAGTAACATAACAAATGAATTCTACTTTCATCTTTTAGTGTTATTGGTGTTCACAAATTGTTAAAAATGATTGTATATTCATCTTATGATCAGAAAGAATCAATATCTTGTGAAAACTACTCTCACAGTAATGTGGAGGGGGATGTGAAGGGTCAAGAAGAACAGTTAGGAGACTGCAGATGTCAAGACAATAGTATGATAAGTGCCAGGACAGAATTAAAGGATTTAGGAGTTATTAAAAGGGTACAAAGACTTGGGGACTTATTTTATGTAGAAGATGAATATAAGTCCCCTGGCTTGGGAAGATGTGTAGAAGGCAGAAACATTAACTAGGGGTATATATGTTGTTGAGAAGGAATGTCCCAGAAAAATGGTACGTTTGATATTTGGCATGTGTTTGGTTTGAGCTGCCTTGAGAAAGGCAGGTGGAGATGCCAAGTAAATATTATGAGAGGGAAAGATCGAGAGGGAGGGAAGGAGGAAAGGAAGAAGGGAGGGAGAGACAGAAGGACAATGGAAAGATAGACATGAAACAGGGGCTTACAACATAGATGTAGGCTGAAGATACTGTTAGGCAGTAGCACTATATAAACATTATTGACTCTGTGTAGACTGATGTGGTCACAGTGGAAGGTTTATGATTATATAGGCTTATTTTCTTCTTCTAAGACAGGGTTTCTCAGCCTCAGCATGACTGATTTGGGGGTGGGATAATTCTTTGTAGTGGGAGACTGCCCTGTGCATTTGTAGGATGTTTAGCAACATCCCTGGCCTCTATCTACTAGATGTCAGTAGCACCAACCTTCCCTTTCAGTTGTGACCAACAATGTCTCGGGAGATAGCCAAATGTTCCTGGGGGTTAAACATCACTTCCAGTTGAGAACCACACTGTTCTAGTGCATAATGGCAATGGGGCATGATGTCATTCAATTTAAGAGGAATCTATGTATTCAGATTAAGATTTTCCAGTAAAGATTTTTATTGGGTTAATATGTGTCAGAAATTGTATTAAGTACTAAAAATACAAAAGTGAATAAAATATGGACCAGGTCCTTATGGAGTCCATTATCCAATGAGGGATAGAGACAGATAAACAAATAGTTACAATGTTTTATTCAAAGTGCTACAGTTTTAGCAAGCACAAAATACTCTGGTAGCAAAATAGGGAATGCTAATGTGACAGAGGAAAAAAAATAGTCAAAGAGAAAGTGACATTTAAGTTGGGTCTTGAAAGGTAAGTATGACATCACCAAGGGAAAATGATAGAGTAAGGCATTCCAAGAAATTTATGTGCAGAGAGAGTAGTGAGTGAGGAAAGTGGAAGAGAGTGCTACAACACCGCTCTATTTCACACCCTTGAAAATTGACATTGTTTCCATTTTTACTTCACTAGTGCTTTGATATAATCTCCAAAGAACTTACAATGGCCCAGGATCTATGTTGAGACATTTTTTGTTTTGTTTTGCTCATTGATGATTCCTGTCTGAGCAACAACATCCCACTTATACGAAACCAGCACCCAACGTGAACTGCACATTTTGCCAAATGTAAACAAAGTGATACTAACTGTGCTGGGCAAAAGAACAGAACTTGTCTTTATATTTACTCTAGTTCCCACGTATTGCCAAGAGCACTTAAATTGACCTCATATGGGGCCATTAAAAAGGGTTTTCATCCAGCTGGCTGGCTTCCCAGTCAATACCTCAGGAACAACAGGGCTTCTCCCCTGCCTCACCAGGTAACCCCTCAGTGAGACTAATTAGATTTTTTTCCCCAAAAACATCCAAGCTATTGATTTGAGAATTGAAAATAATATTGATGCAGAGTAGTCAGTTAAAGTTGAATAAGAATTAACTACAGAATTTTTTATACTAAGAAAAATATGAAATGTCTATAATTTTTACTGTTATAAGAATTTCAATTTTAAAAGATTCTTATGATGTAAACCCTTTTGAAAAAACCTGGGCTTTCTAAATCAAAGAAGTGACACGATAATTTTGCCAAGTGCCTTAAAATTTAGATTGTCTTAATACATTGAGGGTTTTTGTGTGTCTCTGAAAACAAAGACTACAATGTCCTTCGGATGACACTTATTCATATGAAGTTTATTAATCATAATCTCCTAATAGCATTACCATTTTCTCTGCCTTTACTATGTATATACTCATTCATTCATTCATTCAACATTTTCTAAATACTGATGATGCACAAGGCTGTGTACAAATATATAGATGCTTCTCAGTCAAAGATGTTGAAATTTAAAAAAAAAAAACAACTAAGAGCATAGTTAGTCCTGCCCTTGTGACAGGCACTGTGCTAATGTTTTATGTGCCTTATCTCATTTAATTCCCCCTGCCTAGGTAACAGGTATTATACTTACCTCCATTTTATAAAAGAGTAACTGGAGAATTTCAGTAACTTGCCCAAGAACACACAGTTAAGGATGACTTAGAGATTGGCCTACCTGTCCTCTTTCCTCTCTCTCTAGTTCCTGAGAGTAGAGATGCCCATTTCTTTCTCTTTTTTTTTCTTTTTCTTTTCTTCTTTTTTTTTTTTTTTTTTTGAGATAGAGTTTCATTCTTGTTGCCCAGGCTGGAGTGCAATGGCATGATCTCGGCTCACTGCAACCTCCAGCTCCTGGGTTCAAGCAGTTCTTCTGCCTCAGCCTCCCAAGTAGCTGGGATTACAGGCGTGTGCCACCACGCTCGACTAATTTTTCTGTATTTTTAGTAGAGACGGGGCTTCACCATGTTGGGCAGGTTGGTCTCAAACTCCTGACCTCAGGTGATCTGCCCACCTCAGCCTCCCAAAGTGCTGGGATTCCAGGTGTGAGCCACCGTGCCCGGCCAAGATGCCCATTTCAATGCTTCAGCTGCCTTTCCACTTTCTCTCCCACAATTCCAGTCTGGTCTCTCCAGTCCTCAAGGCTGAACCCACATCCTGCATTCTTCCAAGTTCTCAGCCTTCGGAATGCCTTCCTTCTTCCTGCCAAAGAGATTGTAGGAATCAGAGAGGGAAGGCTCACACTCTCCTCTATCCGATGATGCTGTGTCAGTCCACATCCAATTCTACTTTTGTCTGAGTTTACCCTTTTATAGTACTTGTTCAGAAGTGTTGGTACTCACTTGATCCTCAGCTTTGTCTGTCTAGAATCTCTCCCTGTTGCATACTTTTAAATACGATCTTATGTTTTTTATTTTCCACATTTAGATTTCCATGCAGACTTCTCTGTGCTTCAGATTCATAGTTCAACTGCCAACTTTAAGTCTCCAGTTGGATGTGGTGGTTTCTAGCACTCATCAAATCCATCTCCTTTTCCTATGTGGGCATAAAACTAGATCATATTTCCCAGTCAGGGGTGACCATGGGGCTGTGTTTTATCTAACAGAATCCAAACACTAGTGATGTGTGTGCCGTTTCCAGTCCTAACCCATGAAAACCTTCCATGCCCACTGCTTCATGCTATTGTTTCTCTTCCTTCTGGTAGAATGGAGACAATCCCAGGGCGACAGTTAAAATCACATGTGGCCATAGTTTCTGTCAGTCTGAATCTCTGAACAACTAGACAGAAGAAAGCTGCCTTGCTAATCTATTTGTCCCTATGTTACAGGAGTAAAAAAGTAGTCTTCAAGCTAATATGCATTCTGTATCTATTTGCCAATTAGAAAGGCAGGTAGCCCTTCATACTAACAAAGTAATGGCAAAACTGCAATTACTTTTGCACCAACCTAATAGTTGTCTCATAGGCTGCTCAAGCTTAACATGATTTCTGTCAAAACCTGTCCTCAATCGCCTTCCTTTATTTAGAAAATGACACTTTCTTCTACCAGGTCTCAAAGATCACAAACCTGGGAGTTAGTCTTGATTTCTTCTGTTTCTTCACCCTTTACATGCAAACCAAGCAAACTATATACCAAAATGCATCACAAATCTATCCACTCTTTCTATCTCTCCTACCAGCTCTCTAATCCAAACTACCATATTGTTTGTCTGGATTGTGACAATAGCTTTCTAATTTTTTTCCCTATCTTCTTCAATTCAGGACTGCAAGATAAAGTTTTAGGGATTTAAAGAAAACAGTATGTATTACAATGAGTTATGAGGGTCCAATGAGTTATAAGGGTCCAGGAAAACTTTGTGAAGGAGATTTGCGTGATAGATAGGATAGTAATATAACAGTGGCAATGCCAGAGAAGGTGTGCAAGATAAGGCAATACACAGGCAATGCACAGGAACTACAATAAAACAGGCACTGCTGGGTGCCACTGAGGACCAGGTTACTGCATCCCTCCCCACTATATAAGGAGTTTGACTCTTATTAGAAACAATTTGAGTGAATATGTTTATTCCTGAGTTTTCCTGTCTTAAAATTATCAATGTTCAACTTACAACCAGTCGATCTACAAGAGTAACATAAGAATAATTTTATTTAAAACCAAAAACATCACACTATCCAACTTCAAACTATACTACAAGGTTACAGTAACCAAAACAGTATGGTACTGGTACAAAAACACAGACCAATGGAACAGGCTAGAGGAACCGGAAATAAAGCTGCACACCTACAACCATCTGCTTTTCAACAAAGTAGACGATAACAAGCAATGGAGAAAGGACTCACTGTTCAATAAATGATTCTGGGATAACTGGCTGGCCATGTGCAGATGATTCAAACTGGACCCCATCCTTATACCATATACAAAAATTAACTCAAAATAGATTAAATACTTGAACGTAAAACCTAAAACTATAAAATCCCTAGAAGAAAACCTAGGAAATACCATTCTGAACATAAGCCCTGGCAAAGATTTCATGACAAAGACTCCAAAAGCAATTGCAACACAAACAAAAATTGACAAGTGGGACCTAATTAAGCTAAAGAGCTTCTGCACAGCAAAAGAAACTATCAAGAGAGTAAACAGACAACCTACAGAATAGGAGAAAGTATTTGTAAATTATGCATCTAACGACGGTCTAATATCCAGAATCTATAAGGAACGAACAAATTAGCAAGCAAAAATCAAACAACCCCATTAAAAAAAATGAGCAAAGGACATGAACAGACACCTCTTAAAATATATATATACTTGCAGCCAACAAGCATATGAAAAAATGCCAAAAAAAAGATGAAAAATATGCTCAGCATCACTAATCATTAGAGAAATACAAATCAAAACCACAATGACAGCCAGGTGCGGTGGCTCATGCCTGTAATCCCAGCACTTTGGGAGGCTGAGGCAGGCAGATCACGAGGTCAGGAGATCGAGACCATCCTGGCTAACACAGTGAAACCCCACCTCTACTAAAAATACAAAAATTAGCCGGGCATTGCGGTGGGCGCCTGTAGTCCCAGCTACTCAGGAGGCTGAGGCAGGAGAATGGCATGAACCCGGGAGGCAGAGTTTGCAGTGAGCTGAGATCATGCCACTGCACTCCAGCCTGGGCAACAGAGCAAGACTCTGTCTAAAAAAAAAAAAAAAAAAAACCCACAATGACATATCATGTCACACCAATCAGAACAGTGATCATTAAAAGGTCAAATAACAGATGCTGGTTAGGTTGTAGAGAAAAGGGAATGCTTATATACTGCTGGTGGGAATGTAAATTAGTTCAGTCACTGTGGAAAGCAGTTTGGAGATTTCTCAAAAAACTTAAAGCTGAATTACCATTCAACCCAGCAATCTCATTCCTGGGTACGTACCCAAAATACAATAAATTGTTCTACCTTAAAGACACATGCACATGTATGTTCATCACAGCACTATTTACAATAGCAAAGACATGGAATCAATCTAGATGCCCATCAACAGTAGAATGGATAAAGAAAATATGGTACATATACACCACAGAATACTACACAGCCCTTAAAAATAATGAAAAATCATGTCCTTTGCACAAACATGGATAGAGCTGGAAGCAATTTTCCTAAGCAAATTGACACAGGAACAGAAAACCAAATACCTTATGTTCTCACTTATAAGTGGGAGCTAAACACTAAGTACACATAGACACAAAGATGGGAACAACAGACACTGGGAACTACTTGAGGGTGGAGGGTGGGAGAAGGGTGAGGCTTGTAAAACTGCCCATCAGGTAGTATGCTTATTACCTGGGTGACAAAACAATCTGTACATCAAACACTCATAACATACCCCTGTAACAAACCTGCACATGTACCCCCTGAACCTAAAATAGAAGTTGACCACCTTAATAATCAGTAGGAATTACTGAATATGACAGCAGTATAGATCAGAAATCTAAAAAGAAAGGGATTAACCACACATGCAAAACTACATATTCTATTTATTTTCATAAGAAAAACCTGATAATTTTAATTTTCTTTAAAAAAATCACATCTACCATTTTCCCTGATGTGCGTCATCTGGGAATAGTATATGCCATAACAAAATTAAGCAATATCACGTTTCTAAGTAGGCAGTGACATAATAATATAGATGACTTAAAAACAGGCACAAAATCTAATAGTGAGTTGAGACATGGGTAAGTTAGAAAACTTTAGTTTACAGAGCACTCTCTCAAATACACACAATATTAAAATTTTATTCTAACATTTAAAAGAGGGAGTGAAAAGTAAGGAAATAAGGGAGGCAATCTGATATTATGTAAATACTCTTAGCATGAAATTCCAAAGATCTGTGTTCAAGCCCCAACATTAATGATAATTATGGAAAATTTTTTAACATCTCTGTAAAATTATTGGGTTGAACAGTATATTAATCAAGAATAAAGCATAGGTGGTTCATGCCTATAATCCCAGCACCTCAGGAGGCCAAGGCAGGTGAACCACTTGAACCCAAGATTTCGAGACCAGCCTGGGCAACATGATAAAACTCCATCTCCATAAAAAATACCAAAATAAGCTAGGTGTGGCAGTGCACACCTATAGTCCCAGCTACTTGGGGGGATGAGATGGGAGGATCGCTTGAGCCCAGGAGTTCGAGGCTGCAGTGAGCAGTGATCATGCCACTGCACTCCAGCCTGGTTTACAGAGCAAGACCTTGCCTCAAAAAATTATAACAATAATAATAATAGTTGTACAACTGTGATTAAAAAATGAATAACTGTTTAGGGTTCAGTTATTGTGTAGATAAGCTTCCGTTCACAGCACTTGGTAATTGCTACTCCTGCTATTAGTAATATATTTGTTGATGAGAAAAAAGTAATCCTTTATTTTTTTTTTTTTTGAGATGCAGTTTCGCTCTTGTTGTCCAGGCTACAGTAAAATGGCACGATCTCGGCTCACCACAACCTCTGCCTCCCAGGTTCAAGCGATTCTCCTGCCTCAGCCTCCTGAGTAGCTGGGATTACAGGCATGCGCCACCACACCTGGCTAATTGTGTATTTTTAGTAGAGATGGGGTTTCTCCATGTTGGTCAGGCTGGCCTTGAACTCCCAACCTCAGGTGATCCACCTGCCTCAGCCTCCCAAAGTGGTGGGATTACAGTCGTAAGCCACTGCACCTGGCTGAAAAAAGTAATCCTATCAGTTTATTGCTTGGTTTGAGAAAAGAATAGACGTAATCAAGAATATTTTAGCAAAAAAAAAAATGTACTTTTTTCTTGTATCATAGTTTACAAGTAAATTGTATGCCACAAATTTATAAATGTGATTCAGATTTTTTAATTGAAAAATAAATGATGCAAAACAAAGTAGGTTCACTTGTGCTTCAAATTTTAAAACTGCCTATAATAAAATAAGATAAAAACAATGTCCCTTCTTCCTCCTCATCAAAGACAGTTCCTTACTGTCCTAGCTTTCTGAATATAAAATATAATGTCCAAGGAAAATCACCATATTAATCATTTAAAACTCCACCCTCCTGTTAAAGCCTGTGGATGAAAATAAGAGAAATTCTTTTATAACTCTTTTATGCCCAGATTCAAGCAAAAGTGCTGCTTTTTCTCTACTGAATACTTAATGCCTTTCTTCACTGAGATGCTTTAAGTGGGAAGAGAAGCTTGTAGACAGGTATGTAATTGTCAGTATATTAAACATAACTCAATATTTTAAACATGAAGGGGTGGTGGTAGAGTGTGCACATAAATTACAAAAGTATGGGGTAAAGTACATGTATCTTATACATGTACACTCCTACACATGCATATGTTTTGTGGATACAAATATATCTTGGAAAACAAGTATATTCTAGGAAATTAATAACTCCACAAAGCCAAATCGCAAATATGTTTAGATAAACAATAAGTAAGCAGCAAAGAACATGGTTTCTATCCAAGCTAAGAAATGGCTCTTCTGAGTTTTTGTGAAGAAATCCATAAGCTGTGTGCTTGACCCCTGAGATCTAGACAGTGTGGTGGAGATTAGAAACATACAGTGTGGGATGTATTTTAAGCTCATGAAAAAAAATAAAACGCTATGTAAATATATTGTTGTAGAATTGATTGTATTGGTCAAGCAAAATTAAGGCCACTTTCAACAAATTTTAAAGGGAAGCTGAGTATTTCAGGCCAAAGTATGTTTTTCCTGAATTATGTGAATGTTATTTCAACTCTAATAGTTTTGAGGGCTCTGTTAGATGATTAACAATAAGTGTCCCACTTCCTAATTCATTGACTGGAGACTCAAGAAATACATGGTTTTGTTTTATTTTGTTTTGTTTTGTTTTTTTGAGACTGTCTCTCTCTGTCACCCAGGCTGGAGTGCAGTGGCCTGATTTCGGCTCACTGCAACTTCTGCCTCCCAGGTTCAGGAGATTCTCCTGCCTCAACCTCCCGAATAGCTGGGACTACATGCTCGCACCACCACATCTGGCTAATTTTTATATTTTTAGTAGAGATGGGGTTTCACCATGTTGGCCAAGCTGGTCTCAAACTCCTGGATTCAAGCAATCCGCCCGCCTCGGCCTCCCAAAGTGCTGGGATTACAGGCATGAACTACCACGTCCAGCCAGTGTGAACTTGTTAAAGCAGCTTTTGTGTGGATTGATACAGAAACAGCAGAACTCTGTTGCCCTGGCAATAGCATCATCAGTGGGAAGTCCTGTTCATGTGGCTTTTGAGGAAATGCCTTGCAAAGCTGGGAAAGGTAAAATTAAACCTCAATGACACTACCAATTGTATTACTAAAAATAGCAATACTATGAAAATCTATCTTCTGTATTCAGCACACTAATGGGTCACTAATAATTCAATCCTAAATAAATTTGCCAACATAGACTACAAAAATGACTTGGTAACTTTCACAAATTTACTGACGTGTACATTTCCAGGTGGACTGTCTTCTTAAGGAACTCTAAGCAGCTACAGAATATTTTGCTCTAATGTAGAATTCCAAGAGGTAAAGCTAAATTTAGTAAACTCTAAAAAGTTCTGCTTACCTTTTATTATAAATGCTATATTTGAGGGATCTTGGAAGTACATGTATTATTTGATCATATTTCAGCTGAGATTTTATTAAGACTGTTATGATGAAGGTAACGCAAGAGAGTCAGATAACCTCGTACTAGAACTTCCTCGATGACTAACAAGCTATATGACCTTATTAGTTAATCACTCTATAAAATAAGGGAAATAGATTAGTGAAGCCTTCATGTTATACTGGAAAGAGGATAGATTTTGGAAGCAAACAAAACTGAATTTATTTCTAGCACCGCTACCTACTGTGAGATCCTGGGCAATGTACTTGATGTTAATGGGACTTATTTTCTTCATCAGCAAAACGTTTCTAGCTCCCTAATTATTTGTATAGTCTATTAGGCCCTCAGTTGCCTCTCGCTTTGTCCCAAACCTGTGATGTTCAAGGGTGCTAGCAAGGTTCCAATGAACTATTCAGCTAGCACCCTTGAACATGCCGCTCCCTTGATTTTCTTCTGTTTTCTTTCCCTTGATACGTTTATCATTGATACGTCTTCAACTCTCACTTCTCGTCTTACTTCTCTCCCAGGCTCCAGGTCTGTATGCTCATCATTGTATGTCGGTGTCTCCAAGCATATGTCCAGATTCATATGTCCCAAATCAAACTTACCACCTTCCCTCCTGGGTTCTCTCTTTCATAGAGGCATCAACATTCTCTGCATCTAACAAATGCAGCCTGGCCATTAACTTTCACTCTCTTCTTTTTATCTACTCTCACTCTCTTGTTTTACATTCATCTAGTTTAATGGCTATAAAATACCATCTTAATACCAAAGACTTAAAAATTTATACCTCCAGTCTAGACCTTTCTCCAATTTTTTGATGTCCCCACCTGGATGTCTAACAGACATCTCAAACTCAACATATCCAGAATTGAACGCTGTATCTTCACCCCTAAAACATAATCCCCCTACAGACTTCCCTATATCTTTCCTTCTAATCCCTCAAGCCAAACCCTTGGCATTATTTTTGGCCTCTCTCCTTTTTTCTCTCCTCATAGTAATACTCTGGTAAACCTTGTCAATGTTACTATCACATTATACATAGTGCATGAACAACCCTCACCAGCATAGACTTTTGTCTGTTTCATTGAATTGCTCACTAGGCCATTTGGTGTCCTTGTTCTTGCTTCTTTCTCCACCAGAAAAACAATTCCCAACCATATTCATGTTTGATTCATCCTTCAAAACCCAGCTCAAATAGTACTCTGTCCACCAAGTGGCCTCTCTAGTTGTTGACTGGAGGAAATAGCTCCTTCTTTTCACATGTGTAACGGCTTTGCCTCTCTCTTTTGACTTATTGCCTTCTAACTGGTGTGACAGCAATCCGTGTATATGTTTTACTCTGCATGAGTGGCAATTCTTTCAAGGCAGATTTCCATTCAGTTCACTATTTATAGAGTCCATACCATATTGTATGTGAACAAAATGATTCTAAGTGAAATCTAAAGAAAGATACATGATATGGCAAGAAGAAATGGAGGAGAGTGATTGTGTACATGCCTTGGGGAATTAATTTGGAGTCAGAAAAGTAATTTTAAAGGAATGATGGTAGCAAGGAGTATGAGATACAGAAAAAAAGAGGCCACTATCACATAGAGTGGTGAGGAAGAACCTCACTAGGGATCTACTAAATGTCACAGCGTATTTTGCAAGGTTATAGACACCAATTTGTAATTACTATTATAGTATCAATTATTTATTTCTAAGCTTATAAACAGATTTTAATTGTCACATTAATATATCCAAAACAAGTAGACCACAAGCCATGGAATTAATTATTTTTGTTATTTCTATAGTCAAAAACTATCTCTGCTGAGCACAGTGGCTCACACCTGTAATACCAGCACTTCGGGAGGCCAAGGCGGGTGGATCATCTGAGGTCAGGAGCTCAAGACCAGCCTGGCCAACACAGTGAAACCCTGTCTCTACTAAAAATACAAAAACTAGCCAGGTGTACTGGCGTGCGCCTAGTCCCAGCTACTCCAGAGACTGAGGCAGGAGAATTACATGAAGCCAGGAGGTGGAGGTTCCAATGAACTGAGATCACACAACTGTACTCCAGCCTGGGCAAGAGAGTGAGACTCTGTCTCAAAAAAATAAAAAATAAATAAATAAATAAATTGTCTCCTCTTGGATATCACTACTGACTCTACAGAATTTATTTTTAGTTATTCTTTAGTTATTTTTTTGGTGGGGCATAGAGTCTCAATCTGTTGCCCAGGCTGCAGTGCAGTGGCACAGTATCAGCTCACTGCAACCTCCACCTCCCAGGTTCAAGCGATTCTCCTGCCTCAGCCCCCCGAGTAGCTGGGATTACAGGCATCCACCATCACACCTGCTAATTTTTGTATTTTTAGTAGAGACGGGGTTTCTCCATGTTGGTCAGGCTGTCTCAAACTCCTGGCCTCAAGTGATCCACCCGCCTCGGCCTCCCAAAGTGCTGGGATTATAGGTGTAAGCCACTGCACCTAGCTCCAGAATGTTTTTTTTTTAAATTGGAAGGTAATATTATGAACAACTTTATGCCAACAAATTAGACAACTTTGACATAGTCTCATTTCAACTGGGGACATGGAGAGAGGACTTTTCTCAGGGCTTCAGTCTGGGTATCCATTTCCTCTGAATATCTTTCTCCCTGAAGTCCAAGAAAACTTGATTTGGTGTTGAAAGGATGAAACAAACTGGCTCTGAATTATCTTACCTTTCCAAATTTTTTTATTCTTACACACTTCAGATTTCGAATCTCAAATGTCAAGAACTGGACTCTTATGTTCTACAATAACCTCTGTCCACTGAGGTACTAAATGCCATTGACTGAAGGAGGAGAGGGTCAGGTAGCAAAGGGAAGTGCCAGGAAAAACCAAAATAACTGAAAAGAAGAAATATATGTTATCCTGTTTCATATGTATATTCTGAGATTGGGTCCTCAGTTCTTTGATCTGCTGTCACTACTTCACAGGTACTTTTTCCAGCTACTTACTGATGTCATAGTGTACCTATCTTTTCTGATGAGAAGAGACTTAATCTTCTCCCAGTTAAATCAGGTGTGTGTCCTTGGTTCACCTGTACTGATTCCCCAGTTTGGCTAAGAGTTCTGGTGACTGGTGGCAGACACATACCTGATAAGGAGACAAAAGTGAATAGCTAGAACTTTACATAATCAATTAAAATAATGGTTTTGTGGATTAAATATTGCTCAAATTACTCCAACCTGAACCATTTCCAGCCTTCTTATTACAGTGCCTACCATATCACATCTGACACAAATA
This sequence comes from Gorilla gorilla gorilla, assembly GCF_029281585.2. Classification (NCBI taxonomy): domain Eukaryota; kingdom Metazoa; phylum Chordata; class Mammalia; order Primates; family Hominidae; genus Gorilla; species Gorilla gorilla. Next base: position 56,925,396 of record NC_073224.2, on the reverse strand, counting down.
CACAAGAAAGAGCACAGTATTTCCTTCAATTGAAGATAAAAATCTTCACACTGGATGTTTGATCTTCAGCAGCTACAAAAGTTTCCGTTTGCATTAGGTTGTATGTGTCCTTTAGTTTTCAGGAACTGATTAAGGCCTCCATCTCCCACATCATGCTGACAACCTCCATCAGGTCTAACCAATGCAACACACATAAGATCTAGCATATTCCTGAGTAGATAATTGAATTCGATCTGAAAACAGCCAATATGTCATAAGCAAGAGCATTTGGAAAAAAAAGTTACCCCACAAGATCAATTCTGCCACCAAAACAAGACAAAACAAAACCTAAGCAAAATCCATTAAAGAGAATCTTTTATGATTCTCTCCTTTTTCACCCTCCTTTTTCTTCGAGGAAAGAGAGACCCAGTGATTGAGCTATTTGTCCACATTATTCCCAAATTCAGTGCCAGCAACAAGACCTGAATTTCTGCTTACTCATCTCTGTTTCCACAGATTTTTTCCATATTAGACAATCACCCAAGATGGCTGGGCCTACAGAAGATCATGTGCACAAAAAATAACTAGAACCATAGATGCTTCATTTGTCTATTTTTATTTTGTAATAGTTTTCATGTTTGTATGTGTTGGATAAGAAGAACCTCTAAAGGTAATGTGGAAATCTACATGAATTATCCACAGGCCGTGTCATATATGTAATTTGCCTGGCCTAAATTAACTCTTTTCTTCCAAGGAGTTACTTTTCAAAACAGCCAATAGTTTTATTGAATGTAATGTGTCTTTTTACAAACATTTCAAGAATAAGAACTTAAAAATAACAACTTAACAAAAGTGACAACTGGGTTTTCTATTCTATTTTTCACACAGCCAAGAAAGCTTAATTCTATACCTGAACCATCCCAATACAGCTTTAGGTCTGCAATGAAGGATATTCTACAAACTGCCTCAGCATATTTTGCCCATGTTTACCATTAAATCATTTTTTCTTGTGCCTACTTTGTGT